>NW_004797985.1:223085-233185 GCF_000002075.1 Aplysia californica
CACACACACACACACACACACACACACAGACATAAACACAAACACACACACGCACATACACACACACATACACACACAGAAACACACATACACACAAAACTTACATACTAACACACATGCATGAACACAAACACACACACATACTAACACACACACACACAGTCATAAGCACAAACACACGCGCGCGCGCGCGCACACACACACACACACACACACACACACACACACACACACACACACACACATACACACACTCAACATCATCATCTCTGGAAATATTACACCCCATGTGTGCAGAAATATACAGACACATGCACACACATAATTATGCTCACATACACAAACATACACACTTAAACACAAACAATTAAGTATGTAAAGCATAAGGTTTTAACAGCCTTTCGTCAGTGTGAGGTCACACACCAATACATACGAAAATCAGTGATGCATATCAATGGAAGTTCTTTGGTGACAAACGACCTTGTCAAAACGGATATATTAGTGGGAGTTTAACGTTTTATAGTTCCAAATGACAGAAATTTCGTCATAATTTATTAGATTTTAAGATTCATTGACAACAACAAAAACAATAATACCTGCATTGATATAGCACATATACCCGCTAAACATCAAGTTCTATGTACTTTACAATCTATATTATTATTATTATTATTATTATTATTATTATTATTATTATTATTATTATTATTATTATTATTATTATCGTCACCCCAGCAAGCCTTAGAACATTCAAAATATAAATTATTATTCTTGGCTACTCTGAAAGTTCATATTGTAAGCAGCAAATGAAGCACTCAAACTTTTACAAAGTGACACGATCTTTCGTCGTTTAAAGTCGGGTACTTATTCCCGACTTCGTGAAAGGAGGAACGATTCGTGTAAAACTTTATTGCTTTTCCCAAATAGCACGAAGTCGGGCATCTGACGTGGTACGAACACGCAACCTTTCGGTAGCGGGCCCAACTTCCTAACTTCTAATCACCCACTAAACGCGCCACACAGATAACTGATGCTAGGGTAATCAATAAATTCCTCGGGGGTTCGAGCCTCAGCTCGGTCCGACGTCGTGTCCTTGGGAAAGACACTTTATACGAACTTCCCACTTTGCTCGGTCCTATCGGAGACGGACGTTAAACTAGGAGGTCCCGCCTCTTAAACAACCTAGTAGTGTTGAGAGGGGTGTTAAACTCAAATACCATTTCACCATTTCAATTAATTCCTCAATCATTGTTCACGTTATCTCATCACAGAGAAAGGTTAGTTAACGCGTAATTAATTAAAGATAAAGTCTTTTCTCATAGCGTTCAGCAATTACTTTAGATCAGTGCCTGCCAACTTGAGCGATGTCTACCTTTCCAGGGTGATTTTGTAATTTTGATGGGCGTTAGGTATCACCCAGATAGTGATAGCAATTATTTGGAATTGCTCCGTTTGGAATTGCATGCAGACGGGGGTATTAAACTTTTAGCTCTTTCATTATAGGTGGCAGATATGGCCGCTGTTTATAAAGAGGTTAACACCCACTGCCTACAGCAAGTCCTACATAATTGTGTGATGCTATTTTAATTGGCAGTTGCGCTGTGCCCATTTGCCGTTGCTACATTATATATTCTTTGATTTGTCCCTTTGTTCGGTTGTCTTTTTTTTGTTCAGTTACAATGTTTTTATGTTTTGCGAGGGGATATTTTTGTGCCTAATCTCTTCTGCTCATCTTTAAAATCTAATTTGAATGAAACTGCTGCAACTGGCGTCCGAGATGCAATATTTAGGCTATCCACCGTTGCACATAAAGGACATAAAGCTCGAATTCTGAGCGGGGAAGTAAGCTATTTTATTCAGAACCACAGGCTGTCTGAAAGGATGCTGTACCCCACTCGTACATGGTTGGCTCTCACAAGCAGAAAGGACGCATCCCACCTCCTTAACAGAGTGTGTCTATGAGGGCGTAAGGCATGTACAATCAAAACGATAAATCATACCCAACAAGACAGTTACTGGTAAAGACCATCTGCTCAGTATGGATAACTTAAGACGAGTCCTGCTGAGGAAGGGCGAGGAGTTGTGGATAGAGCCCGTCCCTGAAGACTCCAGTTCTGGAATCAAGTAATCAAGTAAAACTCAGGTAGGTATCGGCGACGGGTTAGCCCTGACTGCAGTATAGAAGCCCACCTCCTACTCCTAATGATCTAGATTGTGTCAAAGCAAGTAAGGGGGGGGGGGGGGGCTGAAAGGTAAAACAATCTCATTGCAACTGACAAACAAACAAACGGCATGGTAAGCAATACACCATAGCGAATTCAGCTGTACCCAAGCATTCTACCTGTCATCATTCTAAGGATTTTTTTAACCTTGTTGTGGACGTCCCGGGGTCAAATCTATCTGTAGTCAGACGTGTTGTTTCAATCGCCTGCTTCAATGCCACGAGGGACTTAAATCGGTTTTTCAATGACGCATAATACGACCACATTGAAAGTAAGTCAGTTTGAAGGCAAGCATTTATTTATCACTGCAATGGGACTGAACGTAGCTGGATCGACTCTGTAAAGGACACCCTCAAAGCCTATGACTTGACCTTTGTTCAAGGCATTCAACTCACAATTGACAAACAATAATAATTTTTTCCCCTGTGACACCCACTGGTACCAGCGAAGGATACAGTAAAGGGAGTAAAGATGAACTGAGGAACGGTTGACAGGCAGCATAGGGTGAACTGCTGCTTTTTCTTTCCTCGTGCTATCGTCATTTCCTCAACTTCTTTAGTATGTTTGTCACTCTCTTTTGTTAACTGCTATTTCCGGGGTGCCTTAATAGTCGAAGCAGACTTTGTGCTGTTGAGGCGAGAGAGGTGAGCAGGGTAAGCCTGATTCCCCGTTTGGACTTCTCTGTTGACATCCACCCCTTTGCGCCCATATTGTGACATTATACAGTTTTGAGCGCCGTAAAACCTTACTAAAAACCAAACACCAGGAACAAGGGTCCTCTGTGACACCAATAGTAGTAAGTTGAAACGACGTAGTCAAGGAAAACACAGTTTGGGCACCGAAACGGAAGGCCTTGCTTGCTTCGTGTCTTTCAATAAGAGACGACATAATTATTTACGTCTTATTTGTAAAGCCACTGCCTATGGAAAAGAATTGCGTCAACCATAGAAACACAATATGCTGGTGTCCTAGATTGTGCACACCAGCGTCATTTCCGTTCACTATGGAGTGCACCATAATTTGACTCAATTGGAGCTAGACGAAGGACAAGGGTGAAATGCGCCGCGTGCCCTCGACTACAGCAGGACTTGTGGTGTTTTACTCTTCATTCGCGTCCCCACGATGCGAGGTCGCACGCTTCGCATTTCCCTCTTGCCCTTCGTCTAGATCTTTTTTTATAGAGAGCAAAAGCGGCGGCCATGTCAGTGCACGGTCTAGGATATCATAATTCAAGTCTATGGCGTCAACAGACTTAGTTATTGATCCCGACCTTGTAAAAATCATGGAAGATCCACCTCCCTCACTCGCGTGTCTCACGTTCCGTTGTGTTTGTCCGGGTTGCATTTTGCATGTCTCTGTAAGATGCTCTTCCGGCATGGTTGTGAGCGGTATGTATAATCGTGAGGTACCAAATGTACCTTAATTCGTAGACAGGACGCCTCAAGATCATTCACATAATACATAGTATTAGTAGAGTGAGTCTGTTTTGAGTTTTCTGTAAAGCTCTTGGAAGTAGTTTTGCTATTAACTATTCCTTGGGTTTGTACTGCTACTTTCTCTATCTCCCTTTCCTCCCCTGCCGCGCTTGAAACCTAGCCAGACTCCGGCCAATGCTAGCTTGAAACGTCCGTTCCAGAATCCGTAGACAAACGGATGGCAGGAGAGGCTGATGAAGAAAGAGTTCCAGGCGAAATAGAAGAAAACGGACATGTCCGGGGACAGAGTGGTCTCCACGCCTGGGTTGTTGAGCCGGTGTAACATGACCACTATGTGAGGCAGGTAACTCACAGCCGTCGTCAACGTCATCACGAACATGATGAACGTCGTGCGTTTTCGGGAATACCCGCTCCTCCGCCTCAAACTTCCCACAGGCGACAAGGTGTGAGGCGAGAGAAGGTCAAGGCTGAACTGCTCCCGTTCTATTGTCTGTTCAAAATTCGGGTTGTTGGAAGTGGTGTGGAAAATATCCTCGATGAACGATATCCCTCTCTTCTGTTTGGTTTCCAGCATATCGTCCTCGCTGTGTCGACGCAAGGGCAAAGTCTTCGCTGTGTAGAACTCCATGTTGTTATTGCATCGAGATTTCGACTTGGCGCTTACACATGCTCGGATGAATTCGTTCTCTTTGAGCGGCATTTTGGGACAACTGAAGCTGCTGCTGGCTCTACGTGGTCGGACCCGACGCTGCAGTGTGGAATCGGGAGTGTTTGGCCTTGACCTTCCGTCTGTCGGTACTTTTCCACGAGTCCAGATTTTGGATGCGATGATGAAATAGATGGCTGCTATGGTGGATGTGGAGACGATGTAAACAAGGACGACGAAAAAGGCCCAGAGCTGTGGATAGATGGTCCCCCTGAACTGGTCCGAGTGGTACGTAGAACACACGACCCCATTTCCGTGCGGCGTCCGGACGGTTTCGCTTCCGGCTAGAATCGCTTCCGGTATGGCTATGATAAACGAGAGGGTTAGCGCGCCACACAAAGCCTTCTGGAACCCCCGTATGGTCACGTGGGGTCGGTGCGGCTTCACGATTCGTAGATACCTCTCGGCTGCAATGGCTACCAATATACAGGCCGAAGAAAATATCACGAACTTTCTGAAGTATCTCTCAGTTTTACACAGTTTGGGAAAGTCGAACCAGTAGGCGTTCACGACCTCTGTAATACTGACCGGTATGGTGAAGATGCAGCCGAACAGCTCGATACCAGCCAAAGAGAGGACGAAGTTGTTGATGACGTTTCGCTGCATCCGGAAGTAGCAGATGTAGCAGACGACGGAGTTACCTATGACCCCGAAAAACATGTAGAGGGAGTCGAGGACGAGGATCGGGACGAGGTCTAAGACCTTGACCTTTCTCCAGGTCAGCAGAAGCTGGTCGTTGTTTGACAGGTGGGGAGATGTCAGTCCAACCGCTGTTGAGTTGCTGGCTAGCAACATGTTCGACATCTTGCTTTCTGAGATAGAAAAAAGAAAAGGACAAAATGGGTTAGGAAGATTCTATAACAAAACGTTATATTTAGTAAGAAGAAAAAAGAAAAATACTAATAAGCTGATGCAAAGGCTTTTCTCACTTTGTCGATGCATTATTATTATCATTATAGTATTTGACGAGGGTACACGAAAAAATAATAACAAAATAATGATATCTGCAAGAACAACAGCAGCAGCAATGCCAGCAACAGAATGATGATTTTGTTTTTGCTGTGTTTGTTGTTGTTGTTGTGGTTGTTGTTGCTGTTGATGATGATGATGATGATGATGATGATGATGATGATGATGATGATGATGATGATGATGATGATGATGATGATGACAACATCAATAACAAATATTTAAAATTATAAACAGCAGCAAACAAAACAAAACAGATACCACAACTACAATAGCAACTGCAATGGCCATGGTAGCCGTAACATTAACAACAACAACATCAACAGCAACAACAAAAACAATACCACCACCACCGCCACCATCAGCAACAACAACAACAACAAAAGGACAAAAACATTAAAAAGGACAACAACATTGACACAAACAACACTAACAATATCAACAGCAGTATCATAAACAAACGTCAAGGCTAACAACTTAAGCTACCAATGTGCTTTGGAGGCAGATTTGTTCACTCCGAAAGGCGAGCATTTGAAGAAGCCAGGAAGCCTCTACTTAGCATCAAAACTACACAGTCTGTCCCTTGCCTTTCCTTCCCACACCATAGGCGTCCAGAAGCTAGTTCTCACGCTTATAAGGTCCTTCTCCTACGCCTTCTTCCACTCAGATTTTGATATAATATTACCCATCAGTGCATAATATAAAGATCTATCGCTAAGATGTTACCTATCGCTAAGATGTTACTTTGAGTGTTTGCGACGTTATGCTATTTTTTCCTCCTTCCCTCCTTCCTCCCTCCCTCTCTCTCGCTCTCTCTCTCTCTCTCTCTCTCTCTCTCACTCTCTCTCTCTTTCTATATATCTCTCTCTCTCACTCTCTCTCTCTTTCTTTCTATCTCTCTCTCTCTCTCTCTCTCTCTCTCTCTCTCTCTCTCTCTCTCTCTCTCTCTCTCTCTCTCTCCCTATGTGTCCCTCTATCAAACTTGAATTTTTTTTCGTTTGTCTGTCCCATGACTTCTATATTTTGTGAATATACTTTCCCCACACTGCTGATATTGATACGTACATCGCTATAGTTAACCGTTAAACTTAACAATGACTTTATCGCGACTAAAAGAAAAAATATTTAAAGGATGGTTATTGTTTTTTAATGTTTGTTATTTGTTATTTAGTTAGATAGTTAGTCAGTTAATTTGTTTATTTCCATATTTGGGCTTCGTTGTTGTGAACGTTTTTACTTTTTACTCTTTTTTTTCTGGGGAAGGGAGTTGTTTGTTTTGTTGGAGGTTTTGTTATACGTCGTTTTCGGGAGTGGTGGGGAATAGGGGATTGGAGGGGTGTACAGTTATTCTTAACCTAAAATAAGACAAAAAGGATTGTTTCAGAGTGGAAACCTCTCGACTCTAAGGCGACGGTAAAGATTAAGTGAATAGAACGGAAAACGGGCGGAAATGATACATCATCAGCTTGTACGACAAGAATGGTAACTTTTAAGCACAAGGGGGCTATCCCGAAAAATGCTGTTCTGAAAAAAATTGAAGATAACATTTCTATAACCAAAGAAATAATATCTACGCCAATGAAACCAAACTTCTCCTATGGGTAGGGCAATGCCCACTTTTGGTGTAGGTCAAGACTTCTGGAAACCCCCGAAATCCAGGTTAGCCCGCTTGTCCTTAAAAGCTTGTAGTCAACCTTAAGCCTTAAATAACATTCACCCTCTTTATCTGTCTCTGTCTTTGTCTCTGTCTATCTCTCTCTGTCTCTCTCTCTCTCTCTCTCTCTCTCTCTCTCTCTCTCTCTCTCTCTCTCTCTCTCTCTCTATATATATATATATATATATATATATATATATATATATATATATATATCTGTCAATGTTGCCTTATGCCACGCCATTGGCAGCCAGATTTCGACAAATAAAAAACGAAACCAACCGCGCCCCCCCCCTAAAAAAAACCTAAACAAAAACCAAAATTTTTTTTATTGATTGAAAAAGCAAAAATCTAAAATTTGATACAGTAGTCTTCACTAACAACTTTTAGCTTCACTCTTCTTTTCCCTTCTTAGTTCCATACATATTATACATGCAGATGTCTAATATTTCAGTGCAAGACGAAATGGACGAAAAGAACTAGTAATTCAAGAATAATACTAACGAATATTAAACTGTTGTTTAACGTGATCTCTATATTATTATCGTTACGCTCATAAGATAATTATCCAGTCATTTCGGGTCGGTTTGGAATTTTTGGTTCTGAAATGAAGAGCAGATTCAGCTTGGTAATTTAGATCACTTGGACAAAGGAAAAATCCAAATATTAAATAGACTGAGCGAACGAAAATTCTAGCGTTTCACAGAGTACTTGTTAGAAAGAAAGTGTTTTTTTTTTTCTCATGTTCTCAAAACAGCTAAAAATGACTTGGGTATTTATTTTAAAAGCATGGCGATATATTTTCATCCGGAGTGCAATGATCTGATGTCATGTTTAAAAAATGTGCTGAAATGTTTTGTTCACCACCTATTCTATTTCGTCCCTTATTTAAGTAATATGTTGCAAATGGCACTCTCTTGCTTTTGTAAGCTGGGTCCCATTCCGATTCTAGAATTTCTGCACTTGACGAGCGCAAGCAACATCCCATCAATGCAGAATTTGAGGGGAGGCGGCTTTTAAAAAATTAACTGTGAGGTCGTACTAATTTAAGATGTGTTGAAAATTTGAAGTAGCCTACAGGTTACCTCTGAACTAAATTATTGCAGTGTGAATTCACCAAAAAAATAACAGCAAGTCTCAAACAAAAAGTAGGCAATTGTATTGTCACAGCGCTCGCCCTATGAGAGTTCTCCTTTGGTCGATTCTCGATGATGAAGTCTAACTTCCCAACCTCTCTTTAAATGAACAATTATGCGCTACAAGAAATGCAAAGTTTTATTGCTCACTTTCAGTTGATCGATTACGGCAACCACAGGCGTGCTATACGTAACCAATTCATGTTCTTTACAACAAAAACTGCACGTACATTATTTTTCAGCTATCATTTATTCTAATTTCTCATAGTATGTTCTCCTGATTGGTGTCTATAATTTTTATATTAACACTTTTCAATAAACACAAAGCAAAAATAACAATATATAAATGAAATCATTGGATACAGACCTTAGCTTTACGAGCGCCAATCTAGTCTTGACAACTGGAATGAGAATCAAAACCACATAGTACAATGTACTAACATTTATTAAGTACGACCGTCGCGTGCCGACTCCTCACTCCGCTCACCGGCTACTTTCCAAACACTCAGAGCTGCTAATTGTGCCGCGCTAAGAGAATACACAAGAATTAATAGAAGCCTCAAGGTTCGTCTCAGGAAATGAGCACTGCAAAGTATAAGAGCTAATGAGTACACAACGCCAGTGCATCAGGCTATTTATGTCCCGCATCTTGAAGGTTTTCTGCTCTCTTTGTGTGCCTGGACATTGTGTTTCTCGTTCCCCGCTCCGTTTTCAAGACGTTCAGGTCTTAAGTGGTTTCTCTCTCAACCCCCCCCCCCCCCCAGCATTTATACCACACATACGCACGCGCGCACAAACACTCTAACACACTCACACAGACAGACCCACAAACCGACACCTACTTTCCCCTCTGCTCAGTTTCTCTCTCACTCTTTCTCTCTCCCTCTCCCCCCGCTCTCTCTCTCTCTCTCTCTCTCTCTCTCGCTCCCTCTTTCTTGCTCGGCCAGAAGTAAAAGCCAGTGACAGAAGGCTTAAGCAGTCAGAACATAATAAAAACAACTCTCAACGCTTTGAGCAATTTAGTTTGAGCAAAATAAAAAACCCCCACGACATCGACACGATTAGAGTCAGTTAGTGCAAAAGCAGCACCTATTAGAGACGCCCCCAACCACCCGCTTAGGTAAAAAGCGAAAGCAATCATAATTATTAAGCAGCATTAGAAGACACACGAAAGAAACCCACCGAGAGCAGAATATTAGATCTGTTATTGATCATGTCCTTGCTTTTATTTCAATCCGTATTTATTTTCCTGATGCACCTTCATGGAAGGTCATACAAAGTAGAGCGCCCATGTGGTGACTCTTCAAAAAGTGAGAAGCCCCATCGTCTTTACTTTCCCTCTGTTGTCTCTTTTTACTTGTTACTTTTTCTCAGCACTAAATGACCATTATTATGTCGATGTGCTTCTCTTTACTCAAATGAAAAATAAAGAAAAAACTCCAAACCAAAACAATACTACTAACAGAAAATAGATGTGGATAATAAACGTCACTTTTCGGAATTCCTCTAGCAGAAAATATACGTCGAAAGTAAATCATTCTTAGGGACAGTTTGGGGCATTCCGTGGCAGTCCAGGGCACAAAGTTAACCGACAGGAGCAGCACTGAACAAAGCACTATACAGTTCATTGTGACAGAGCAGTGCCGACTTTAGGAATAGTTTATCTTTTCTTTTTTGAAAATTTTTTTTTTTTACTGAAGGTGAATGCCCATAGTCAGTGCAAAGTCTCATGATAGGAGCGTGTGACACATGATATTAAGAATAATGGTTGGTGTAGTTTACTAAACTTGGAAGACCAGAAAAGGTCTATTTTGTTCCAGAATATAATGAATATTTGTGTGTGTGTGTGTGTTTGTGTGTATATGTGTGTGTTAGTATGTGTTAGTGTGTGTGTGTGTGTGTGTGTGTGTGTGTGTGTGTGTGTGTGTGTGTGTGTATGTGTGCGCGTGTGTGTTGCTTGCATGTGAGTATGTGTGA
>NW_004797985.1:233434-234804 GCF_000002075.1 Aplysia californica
AATATTTTTAACTTTTGCCTGGAAATTTAGTGTAAAAGTAATATTTCAGTCTTGCATTTTAAACCTAAATTTGCCAAATATGTCGGTGAAAAGAATATTGTTTGGGAGGGGGGGGGGTTGGAGGGCGGTGGGTATCTCTTGCATGTTTAGAGAACAACACCAACTATTATCATTATGGCTCACACGTTCTTTGCAAAATCCCTTGCACTTACAAAATGGGCCTATTCTTTCTGTAAGATAGATAAGATATTCATACAGTCCGTACTGTTCTGTTATTCATCATCACAGAGTACTTGATCTCCGACAGACATCGGCGATCGCGGCTCTTCGTTCGTCCCTTTGCTCGGGACCTTCGAATTTAAAGTCAATCATCGATAGAACTGTGCCTAGTGGGTGGATAGTCTTTAAAAAAACAACCCAAAACCAGAAAAACACTCTTTAAATCAACCCAGTATCAGAAGGCCCTAATCAGGGGATCGAACCAGGGCCGTTGGCTCAAGTCTAGTAGGATGATACTAGCTGAGCAAACTGTTACTGTACAACTCAATAATCTGAAATTGGAAAGAAATAGAGGCATAGAAAACCAGGAAAAAAAGCCTGGGATGCTCCACCCAAAAAGACCCCCATTTGGGGATTTAACGCAGGAGTCCTTAACTTAAACCCCAAAGATGAGCGAGATATGAAATGAGTGCTGACGTGCAAAAAGGTTTTTAAAAAAATAATTAAGTATGGGTACTGATCGAGTTAATGGAGCTCTTTAAAAAATTAGTGTGCTTTACGCCAATATCAAAACCATTTTAATGAATTATATCTCTCTGTCGCCTGTGATGTTGTATTCTCCTAACTCCGAGCTGACATGGAGAGGTAAGTTTGAAGAACCCTTCCTCCAAGGACTTTTAAAATTGTGTCGAATGAGGAAGCAACCATCCCCTCCCCCTCCCACTATCTATCCCCCCCATCTCTTTCTTTCTCTCTCTCTCTCTCTCTCTCTCTCTCTCTCTCTCTCTCTCTCTCTCTCTATCTCTCTCTCTCTCTCCGTTTGTCGCTTTGTCTCTGTCTCAGTCTGTCTCTGTCTGTCTGTTTGTCTGTCTGCCTGCCTGCCTGCCTGCCTGTCTGTCTGTCTGTCTGTCTGTTTTTGTTTGTTTGTCTGTCTGTCTGTCTCTCGCTGTCTCTCTCTGTGTCTCTTTGTGTCTCTCTCCCTGTCTCTCTCTGTCTCCCTCTCAATATTGTGGCTCGCTCTCTGTCTCTCTCTCTCTCTCTGTCTTTGTCCTCTGTCTCTGCCTGTATCTCTCTCTTTCTCTCAGTCTCACTATTCCACTTCTTCTTCTTCTTCTTCTTCTTCTTCTTCTTCTTCTTCTTCTTCTTCTTCT
>NW_004797985.1:235606-239139 GCF_000002075.1 Aplysia californica
TCTCTCTCTCAATCCCTCTCTCTCTCTCTCTCTCTCCCCCTCCCTCACCCTCCTTCCCTATCTCCCGCTCTCTCCCTCCCTTCCCCCCCCTCTCTCTCTCTCCCTATCCCCCTCTCTCTCTCTCCCTCTTGACCCAAGTCACGACTAACAAGGGGAAGTTACTGCGCTCTCGTGTGTGACGCCACACAAGGGGAGGGAACTGCCGAGAGAAATGTTTTGCGACGCGGTGGAATCAGGCGCTCGTCAATTTTTGGGCATGTAGAGTTATTGGTATCGTCTTAAAGCTTGTTCTCTCTCTCTCTCTCTCTCTCTCTCTCTCTCTCTCTCTCTCTCTCTCTCTCGTTCTCTCTCTCTTTCTTTCTCTCTCTCTCTTTACCACCCCCCTCTCTCTCCTATCTATTGGATTTCGGTGGCCAAGTGGTGAGAATAGACTGATTGGTAATGTGAAACAATAATTATTAGTCTCGGTGACACTGGGTTCAGAAAGGTGCTGTTGTTTTATTCACAGCCATACCAGACAAAGAGTATGTCACTTTGATACTGAAATACTAGATGCGGGATCTACAGGCCTAGAGGTTAAGATGTTAGCCTCTCATTTAGTAGGTGTCGTGTTCGAATCCGGATAGCGAAGGAACATTTTTTTACATAGATTTCCCCCTTGCATCCCCTTTCCTGCTCTCTTGCAATCTTTCGTCTCCACTTTCTGCCCCCACCTCCTCACCTCCTTTGCCCCTCCTCTGGGCTCTGGATCTTTTCTGCAGCCTTTCTACTGCTACTCTTTGGCTCTTTGTTATTTCTGTCTTTCAGCCACACCCCTGATCCTATGATAGGAAAAATCTACACCTAGCCTTCTCGGACAAAGGCGAAAAATCTCGAAGAACCCAAGTGCAAGTTGCGCACGTTAAATATCCTTGATGTTCCACAATCGATAAGAGTAGGCTTGGGTCGCCACCCGGGCAAAATTCAAAATTTCCTTCCAATTAAAATGTTTAATGTGTCCCGCGCGCTCATGGGACCTTATGCAGTTGCGAGCACCGTAAAACACTTACAAAAAAAAGAAAAAGAAAAGAAAAGAAAGACAACACACTGTTGCTGGTTTCCATGGTGTAGCGAACTGTTTTTTTAGGTGGTCTCTTTTCATTCCTTTCTCTTTTTGAGAGAGGGTTATGTTGGCGGTTGGTGGGTGCTCTGGTGTGGTTTGTTTTTCTTTCCGATGAAACATCTATCGTCCTTATCTCCCCTTTTTCTTTTTTATGTTTGTTACTCTCTTGTAACACCTCTAATCTTCTGGCGCTGATATGACCTTATGTAACTGCGAGCGCCGTAAAACCTCTACTACAACTAAACTGAGCCTGAGTTATCCTGTCTTGCTCAAGGACACATCAGTGACCAACGACAGACCTGAGCTCACTAACCTGTCGGCCAATGACCCCCAACTTACTTTTTGCACTGAACCAGTAACTCTACTCTTCAAGGGTCAATTTTTGTCATTTCATGAAAAACACCTGTTCTGGTCTCTCAACATGACCCTAGATGACAGAAACATATCAAAGAAAAAGAAGAAGGGAAAAAAGAATAACTATGTGAAGCATCATTGTGAAAACAGGAGCTCGTCAAAATGATGAAGTAAAAAAAATCGGCATTTTATTTTACCGATGGGCAATTTTGTTTTAAATTTTCTCTTTTTGGCTCAGGACCTTTGATATTCATTTAAAGACACATTTTATTTGCGATTGAAGGAGGTCAGGGTCGCCTGGTTTCAGTGGTAAAATTAGCGAGAAAATGGCCGCCAAAGTTTGGTAACTTCCATAGCCTGATTGTCTTTGGAAACGAAAAATTTACATTTTTATGTTCCTGTAATCATTGTTATTAAGTTAAATCCACACCAAATTGAATTTTTAAATGCACATACAATGTGTAGAGTCCCCCCCCCCCAAGAAAATAGAATAAAATAATTGCCCATCAAACAAAAAATGCCGATTTCTTTGATTTCATTAATTTGACGAGCGCCTGATTTTTCACTTATTATCCCGCGCAGATTCAGACGTCACCGGTGGCCATGGTGCACTGGTTAGCCACTTCTCCTCTGCATTCAAAAGACAAGAGTTCGATCCCCTCATTGGGAAGTTTTTGTTTTTGTATTCGTATCTAGCTCTCACCGACAAAATTGAAGGCAAACGAGGCAGGGGTAGACCCAGAGCAACATACTTGGGGAACCTAAACACATGGGTAACTGGGAAAGATCAAGGAAATAAGCTTTTTTAAAGAGCATTCGAATGATTGGAGAACCATTATGGCCGATGTTTGCAGCAGATCTGGCTCTGGATGATGATGATTCATATGAAAATGGCGAATTCAGTACTCCACTCAGTCCCAGCTTGTCTTCGATTCTAGGTAGAGTCGATGCATACCGTCTCTTAATTAAATTATCGAAACAATGTCAAAAGGGACGTAAAACATTTACAAGCAATCATTCAAATGGGAACTTCCTTGTATTGGCCTAGACTATAACAACCTCCTGCGTCACTGATGTTGGCGCCTGTTTTTTTTATCGTCTGCATGGACGACAGCGATACATGCTCAGATGTCAGTTAGATAACGCGCGGGACGCGGAGAACTGCCTTCTGGGGAGGAGCCGACAGACTTGAGAGTCCGAAAAAGGACGGAAAAGGAATGGTACTAGAATACGTAACCTGTTCTGCACTTTAACGAGAAATGTGTCTAATGATCGCATTATATAATACTCATAGTTTCATGGAAGGTTCAGAACTGTGTTATTCAGACAAAGAAGACAGCAGCAAATTACCCCCCCCCCCCCTCAAAAAATGAAACCAAAACAAACAACAAAAACCATGACAAAAAAACCCAATAAAAACTCCAAACAAAGTAAATAAACAACAACCCAACAACAACAAAATCAAAACCATGCCCACCAAAATATACCATTTCTATCCACCACTCCATTACTGCAGTTTGAATAGAAAACATGGTATTTGGAAAATAATATTTTGCTTTAGATTAAAAAAAACAACAAAACTATGAATACTAGATCTAGATGTAACTTGTGTTGTTTTTTTTTAAAATCAACATTCCTTGACAATATGTTATTGATATTACTATTTGTATGTTTGTTAAATACATAGTATACTGACATCGTAATAAGATATTTAACATGAGAACATAATTTCATTTTGATAAGAATCTTCAAAACAAAGACGATCGGTGTCGGTTGTGAAAAAAAAGGAGTCTAGGGGCTTACATGTCGCACGCAGGTGACCCAAGTTCAATTTCCAAGTTTAGGAAATGTTTATCGAATGTATCATGTTTTTGTTGGGATTTTGTATCCCTCTCAGTCCATGTTGGTCCTCAAAATTTGACTGATCCCCCCTCCCCCTACCCCTCTTTAATGACCAAGATCTAACTTGTGTCGATTGGTGTGTAAAAACACCCACATTAACCCGTTCATAGCTCAGACGTCTTAATCTTTTTTTGTACAGATTTGTTCAGTCATAAACAACTTTTCAGCCCCGCCC
>NW_004797985.1:239239-242506 GCF_000002075.1 Aplysia californica
CCCCGGGCAGTGCTACTGACTGAAGTGTCTTTAGGCCATTCCGAAAAGGGGGACATTAGCAAGTTCTTATGCTTGGTAAAATTGTAAATGGGCTGAGTCATCAATGTCATGTTCATAACTGTGCCTGAACTGCATACGGGGCACTGCTGCTTTTTCTTTCTTAATCGTGACTATTGTCATTTTCCCTCTTCTTCTTTTTGTATGTTTGTCACTCTCTTGTGACCCGTTATTTCCGGGGTGCCTAGATAGTTGAAGCAGACTTTGTGCTGTTGAAGTTGGAGAGATGAGCAGAGTAAGCCTGATTCCCTGTATGGACTTCTCGGTTGACATCCCTTGGTGCTCATAATTAATTATTACCTTATGCCTTTGCCAGCGTCGTAAAAATCTACTAAAACTGAATAAACAACTACTCACTAATTTTTGTATAACAATCAAACGTATGTAAGGTAACATGGTGAAATCAGACGCTCGTCAAAATTTTTTGGCAGTTGGTCAGTTTTTTTTGTTGAATTTTCAACACCTCTTCTGGCTATTTTTCTGCCAATTTGAAACCACATTTTTTTTGCATTTTACTGAAAAACGTTGATCAATGGTACAAAAAATGTACATTTGCAGTTTTCAAGGACATTCAAACTTTAGAAGCCATTCAACTGTGGAGGACATTTTTTTCTTTAATTTTGCCTATGACACCGAGCGACCCCACCTACTTCAATCACAAAGATCTTGACTTTTATTCCATACGTCAAATAAGTAGGCTACATTTTCATCAAAAGCAAGAGGAATGAACAAGCATTAACCCTATCCGTACGCCCTGGGGTCATTTTGTACCCCCGGGATTGTATTCTTCACATTTTTAGAATACTTCTAGAACGAAGATATCTTTGAAACTGTCAGGATTTCTCAAAAATTATTTTGACAGACTACTAGGCAAAGCGTACGGATCGGATTAACAAGTAAATTTCCTCTTTGAAAGTGGTGGCACAGAATTCCCCACATCGTATGGATACTACAGTTAAACATGATGTACGGATAGGGTTAAGATGATGTCAATAACCCCATAACCCCAAAATTGACGAGCGCCTGATTCCACTTATTCTACACAGCAATGGAGTAGAAAAAGGAAATAGTTGTTTGGTCCCTAACTGGTCCCGCTAAATGTCAAACGTTGAGATGCAAGCGTTATAGGCGCACCTTCCCAGCAACCGCCAATGTCACAACAGTTTGAGCTGTTCAAACAAAATACGAGTTATAAGACTCTATTTGTTGTGCTTGAAATATGGTGTAACATTTTGTTTTGTTTTAAGGTTTTTAATTCCTAACCACAGAGAAAAGCATCATTATTGTTCATAAAAGGTTGGAAAATTCAATTTTAAAAGGTTTTTAATTCAACCCCCAACCACACAGAAAACTTTCAGTCTTTTCCTGAAATGGCTGGCCATTAATTTCAGTCGTTTCATAAAATGGCTAGGAATTTAAATCATTTCGTGAAACGATTTACCCTCACATGAAATGACTGAACATTTTAGTCTTTTCATGAAATGACTGATTGCACGGTCTGACTGTAACAAATATACAACGTTTCTTTTCAGAAAAACGTTTCGCTCCCACGACACCTCACAGTCCAGCGACTGAGAGTGAGAGGGCAGGCAGCTAGCTGTGCACTTATTGGGCCTATGATAACATCGACGTCCTTCGCTACTGGGAGTCTAGGCTATCCAAGGCCAACAGCCGGCTTAAGTGTACTTTGTGTGTATCGATTGTTGTGGTTTATGGTTTTCCGTCATTAATAACATATTTTTCAATTACGTTTACGACTCTGTGCCTGACATTATGAGGCAAAGTATTATGTCTCGTCGCCTTGCACCTACTGTGTATGGCGTGAGATGTACGCCCTATAGACAAACAGCATGCAGGGGCAGCGCGTCTTTTTTTTTTTTTGGTAAGTGATTTACGGCACTCGCAACTGCGTAAGGTCATCATATTATGAGCGCACTGGACACATTAAACATTCTCAGTTTAGTAGGAATTTTGAATTTTGCCCGGGTGACGGCTGAAGCCTATTTTTATCGATGTTAGCTAGCGGTTAGTCCTAAAATCAATAAGAGTAAGCTTCGGCCACCACCCGGGCAAAATTCCAAACTAATTCTTACCATATTATGAATTATGTTTAATGTGTCTCGCGTGCTCATATGACCTTATGCGAGTGCCGTAAAACTCTTACAAGAAAAAGAAAGTATACTACGTTGTAGACGTAGTTAAAGCAAGTCGCTTAGTACTATACATTAGTTCGTTTAAAAAAATGAGGATGATAATTATCATTCTTAGAATAATGCCACTGGGGAGCAAATGAGTTCCACTTTGAACGTACAGTAATACAATTCCGACTACGTTTGTTGACTTTATTGTATTGTCGGATTTGTCTGAGATTGTCACCCATTGTCGAGGAGACAAGACGTTGTCTTAGACAAAGCTAAACGTCATGGACAGTGTCATTATAATGCGGAAAAACCCCCACAACGGGAGAAATGGGAACTGGTTCGTTTTAGTGGTGATTGTCTTGGACAGGTGATCGTTAGTCCAAAGTCGACTGAATTTGGAAGTATTCCTCGTTGGAGAAAAGATGAAATTAAAAATAAGAATAAAATTAAATTATAAAAAAACTACAACACACAACGTGTTGGTACAATGACAACGGATTTGTGTTGGGTATAATAACGACATAGAAAAAAACAACCTGTCCCCGCGGTTTTATGCAAAAACAAATTCTGAAATTATGCAAACTGAGTCCAAAAATGTGAAATTATGCGATTCTGTTAATTTTAACAAAGAATGATAAAGGAAAATTATTTAAAAAATTATGCAAAAAATGATCACATTTTGCAAAATTATGCGGGGTGCATAAAACCCCGGGGACAGAACAACAAAGGGAAAAAAAAAGGACCTTTCAATATACAGGCTCCCTCTAATGTCCAGCCTTGACCGTAGGAACAGTCCATTGACCAAAATCAAGCGTGCTGTAAACTGTTGTGAATGCAACCAACTTCTGTTTCGCGCGCTCATAATATTGTGTCATTATGCAGTTGCGAGCGCCGTAAAACTCTTACTCAACAACATAAAACACCGTTCAATCTGGACAGGCAAGAAACTTGATACTGTGTAAGCTTACTATAAAAAAAGCTGTTCATCGTACTGTTTATTGTTCTGTCACGTTTTCGTAACCCCTCACCTCCCCTCCCCCCACCCCCCATTTCCACCGTTCCCCCTTCC
>NW_004797985.1:244002-252386 GCF_000002075.1 Aplysia californica
TAATAATAATAATAAATAGCATTTGTGTAGTGGATATCCCCGCACGACAGCAAGCTTTATTCGCTTTACACTTTAGTTATTTCCCCAGCAGACCCAGAAACACTCGGAAACATTCTCTAGATAGGTAGATCTAGGTCAAGGTCACACCTCGGAAGTCATCTGTCTAAAAGCTGTCCCTTTTCATCTACTCACTCGCCCTTTAACCCCATCATACACCCCACCACCAATACCGTAACAGTCCTGGGTGCTCTGTTGGCTCACTTGACATATTATGCTGGACTGTGTAGCTCATGGCCCTGGTTCGAATCCCAAGCTAGGCGATCTTAGACTTGGACCGTTTTTTGTTGTCGATATTTCAAGATTTTCAACTTTATCTCAACCATATCGGAGACAGTAGTGGTAAATTCGGAGGTCCCATCTGCTTTTATACAACTTAATAGTGTTGATAGAGGCTTGAGCCCCCAAAAAACAACTGTACGCCTTTTTTTGTGTAAATATTCTTCCACACTGAAACTTTGTGTTTCAAATTCGAACATACCATTTGGCAGCCAAACCAAATTTGTCTCATATTCATTTTACAACTTTTTAGAAGAAAAATGTGCTTTGTTTTATTGGATCACTCAGTATTATGTCACTCTCTTTCATTGCTGGCCAGTCTGGGCGTATCGCCTACAAGTGGGTACTTTGGCCGGGTTTTTTTTTTTGTTGTTGCACGGTAGGGATTATCCGGGTGGGAGAAAATGTTATTTAATGTCATATTATGAGATACAATGTAGGTAGGCGGTGCGAAAATTTTAGCTTCTTCATCGGCGTTGCAAAAAGTTGTCAAGCACTGTGTTTGTTTCTGTGTGGGTGAGTGTGTTGTTAAATGGTCTCACATTGGACATCTTCTGCCTTTTGACTTTGGTTTTCCGCTAACTGGAATTTTTTAAATTGCAACTTTGTGCAATAAAAATAAAACACCTTATTTCTTGTCATTTTGCCTGCCTGACTTGCAATAATTAAATCATACATACAAATACAACACTTGGATATGCTATTTTTACGCGTTGAAAATTTAAAATTCAGCTTCGTTCAATCTTGTTCTGTGCTTAACATATTTGATGACAGACTGTAGAACTGCAATACATTTCATTCAACAAGTTAAATATCAGATTCATAGATGGAAAAAAGTATAATATTATGAAAGAGTTTATTGCGATACTGTTATTACAGTAGGCAACCGGTATCATAAGATCTACAATCAGGAACCAGGAACAGAGAGAAGGAGGAAGAAAGCCAGAAATAGACAGAGAAATGGAGAAGAGAAAGAAGTGAGAGGGAAAGAAGGAAAGAGAGAAAGAGGGAGACAAAGGGAGAGGGTGGGATAGAGGCACACACAGAGCAGCCTAAAGAAAGGAGAAGAGAGAGAGAGAGAGATAGAGAGAGAGAGAGAGAGAGAGAGAGAGAGAGAGAGAGAGAGTGAGAGAGAGAGAGAGATTGAGAGAGAGAGAGAGAGAAAGAGAGAGAGAGAAAGAGAGAGGTGGGGGGGGGGGGTAAAAGGAAGAGGGCGGTCAGAGCAGTATAAATAAGTTAACAGATTTATTAACTAAGAATAAATAGAGAGGTTCAGAGACGGAGAGATATACAAAGAGATCAAAAACAAAAATAAGAATGGTTAGGAGAGTAAAACAGATTATAAATAGATACAGCCCAGCCTGAAATCAATAAATTAATATCCAATGTTATTGCTCTTCCAGTTTAATGACGTTGCTTCTTCGCAATGAAATATTTCTAAAGGAAGCTTTTAAGTTAATACAACAGACTTTGGTAATATTAGTGTTTATCGATTACAATAATGTCATTTAGCCATAGAAGCAGGTGCAGTAGACTACACATCACAAGTGATGGGGTATTCTTGTTTATAAATTATGGTGGAAGATTTTCGTTTTAAATGTATGAGTTTTGAGTTTATTGTTTATAAAAGGTGGGAAATGTTAGTTTATAAAAGCTGGGCAATTCTATTTTATACATGTTGTATAGATTATGGTAAACGTACTGCCATTCTCCTTTAGTTTTATGTGTGTTTAAAGCCATAGAGAGTACGATAATAATATTCGAATTAAAAAGTGTGAATAATATGCCTTCTTTGTTAAGGTATTATAGCCTACTCTATTCATCTTTGACTGTGAGTATACTTAGTAAAATAACCCAGTGTTTGATATTGTAGTTAATAAATAGTAATCATTTTACTTTCTTCTATCTTTTGTAGGCCTACTTTTTAAACCCCAAGTAGTAAGTGCTGTCAAACGGTTTGAACTTCCTTTGGAGCACACAGAGATAAAGTCAAGATCTGAAGGAAGGGAAGTTGGTAATTGTGAAATCTTCCTCCTCTATGTCTACCGACCAACATGCGTTCTGCTTTAAGATTGTCTGTGGAGATGCAAAAATCCATACACCAGGCCAACAAGTAGTAAAATAATCCCGCATGACGTGTAATTTCGATGTATAAAGGGGGTACTTTCTTTCATCTTAGGTAAACTCGCCTAGACGAATAACACTATTCTAGTTTATAAAAAGCAGTTGCTCTTCTTTCTTTCAGCCTAGGTAATTATAGGTGCTGTAGTTAATCATCAAAATATATACAATTCTAGTTTAAAATTGTAGTCCTGCTGCTTTCTTCCTAGGTTGCTGATCGAGTAAAAGTACCCTGCTAGGTATAGTGATATTATATTTATAAATCGTACTTTTTTTCACCTGTGGTTAACTCCTCAAGAGGAATGATTTCTAGCTGTTATCCTTTATTCTCGGTAATAAATGTAGTACACGTCTCAATGGCCATGTTATTCTAGCTTATTAAAAAAAAACTGGTATGCCTATTTATCTTCATCCTTGGTAGAGGGTTAAGCAAAATTATACTGGTGTTCGAGTTTCCAATGTATAAATAACAAGCCTACTTCCCTTCATTCTTGCAGTAGGCGTTGTAAAAATCTCAAGGGGTATAATATCATTATGCTTCTTTGTTTTAAAAATGGTAGACCTATTCTTATAAAGTGGTAAAAATCTAAAGGGGTGGGATATCCTTGTCTATAAAAATAGTAGACATATAAAAATCTAATTTATCCTTGGTTATAGGGTTTATAGAAATCTTGAGGTGTATGACTTATGCTTTAAAAAAAATAAAAAATAGCATTTCTATTCTTATTTATCCTTGGAAGCAGTTGTAGTAGGAATATGATATTCCAGTTTACAAACAAAATTGTAAAAAAATATAATGAATAAATATAATTAGCAGACCTATTCACATTTTTCATTGATACTTGATATAGGGTGTCGTAAAATCTCATGGTGTTTGAAATGCAGATTTATATTTTTTAAATTGCATACCTATTCTTATTTATCCTTGGTAGTGGATGTATTAAAAATCTCTAGAGGTATGATATTATAGTTTATTTTTTTAAAGCAGATAAATTCTAATTTACCCTTGGAGGAGGGTGTAGTAAAAAAATCAAGTGGTATGGTATTATAGTTTATCTTTTAAGTAGATAAATTCTAATTTACCCTTGGTATAGGGTGTAGTAGAACCCTCCAGGCGAGAAGAGAGTGCAGACGTTGGGGTAGCACTCGAAACACAGACGACACAGACAAAAGATATCTCCGCAGACTCTAAAGTCTGGCTGCTTACTAGTGGTTGTTGTTGTAGTTGTGGTTGTAGTTGTTTTGGTTGTTGTCGGTGTGGTTGTTGTAGGTGATGGTGACTTACTCGTGAGTGCTATCAATGTGGTCGTTGTCATCGCTGTTGTTTTAAGTGGCTCTATTGCTGTTGTTGTTGTTGTTGTTGATGCTGTTGTTGGTTTTAGATCTTCAGTTTTTGTTGATGGTAAAGTTGTTGTTAAAGGCGTTGCCTGTGTTCTTGCTTCTGTTCCTGGGGCTATTACTGCTGTTGTTGTTGATGATGGTGACGATGTTGTGTCTGCTGCAGTTGCTGTTGGTGTGGGGGTTGGGGCTGTTGAAGATGGATGTGGTTTTGTTGTTGCCGTTTCAGCTGTTAGAGAAGGTGGTGAAGATGAAGAAGTCGTGGGTTGTGATTCTGTTACTTGTGGTTGTGGTCGGGATGACATTGTTGTCGGAGTCGAATCAAATCTGTCGGTTGTTGTCGTTGTTGTTGATGGTGTTGTCGTTGTTGAGACAAAAGTATCAGGAGTGGATGAATTGCGAAGCCCCGTCAATGTCACAAGGATAAAAGGCACGGCCGAAGTCTGTTCTGTTGTTGCTGTTGTTGCTGTTGTTGTCGTCGGTGTTGGGGTAGTTAACTCAAACGAGGAGTTCTGTTCTTGTCTCATTGCTCTCGTCGTCGATGTAGTCGTTGTCGTCGTTGCTGGAGTTCTCGGAACAGAGGCGAGCAGAGTAACGACTTCGGTATTTTGCCAAGAGGCTGTGGTTTGATCACTCGTCGACGCGATTGGCGTTGGCGTGGTATCTATTTCTGTTGTTATTGCTATCTCTGTCGTCGTTGTTGCTCTTATTGGTGGTGGTGCGTTCGTCGTTGCTGATGTAGATGTTGTTGCTCTCCCTTGTGTATTCTGCGTTACATCTCGCCCCCTCAATGACGTTGTTGCTGCTGCAGTTGTGGTGCTGGTGGTGGTGATGGCGATTGAGGATGTGGTCGTTTCTGCAGTGGTTGGCACAGACGAGGGTGGGGCCACAGAAGGCGGAACAGCCCTGCCTTCTGTAGTGTTCAAACGTGTGATGTCATTGTTGGCTGTGGGGGAAAGAAACCAGGAGAAGATGTGATGTACTACATAATCTGACCACTGCCCACTAAAGGACGGCAAACATCAAACTTCATAAGAAAGAATAATACAACTTAATTATAACGTATTAATAAGATGATAACGTAACAAGAAAAACAGATACATGTATACTTATCATTAGGATATGACAACAGCCCACTAAAAGAAGACGGAGGGTTTAATAAGAAATAAATAATAATAAAAATAAAATAATAAACAAATAAGATAAATTGTTAATAGTAATCATTTTTGTTTGCTTTATTGTTAATATCTATAATCTAATTTATAATATTTATGCCCATCGAAAGAAGGCAAATGACTTCATGCTTGGGAGTAAGCTTTCGTATAGATGCGAGCTGCTTTTACCTAACAAATTGTATCCAGCATTTTGGGATACTCTGTATATTTTTTACATTTTTGTTGAACTATGTTTGGGGATTATTCTTTGTCTTTGACTTGTATTCTGCTTACTACAGAAAAAGAAGTCTGTTCGTTTACTTTGAGCACTGAGCCCACACAACAACAACAATAACAACAACAACAACAACACCAACAACAAGTTTGGCAGCAGCAGCAGCAACACCTAGCACAACAACAACAACATTATCATCAACAATAACAACAACAACATTAACAATAACAGTAACAACACCAACAATGACAACAACAAAATAACAACAGAAACAAAACAACAAAAACAAAATAAAAAGTCTTTTAGCTTATCTTGGGTACTAAGTCCTCACAATAATAAAAAACAACAACAACCAGAACAACAACAACAACAACAACAACACCAACAACAACAACAACACCGCCACCACCACCACCACCACCACCAACAACAACAACAACATACGAAGTCTGTTCTCTTACAACAACAACAACAACAACACCAACAACAACAACAACACCGCCACCACCACCAACACCAACAACAACAGCATCGACAACATACGAAGTCTGTTCACTGTCCGCTTACTTTGACCACTGAGTCCACACGTCTTGCAACACAAGACATCTCTGACCTTCTTCTCCGCCTCGCAGTCGTCTCTGGTGCACTGATAGCCCGGCTCATCTCCCTGAGGGCAGCTGTCTGCACAAAATATTATACGAAACGTCTCGAATTAACTCTTCACGGATATAGCAGTCACATAAAATATTACCAAATCACCAAACAGTGGAAGATATCGCCCAGTTTGGCATGCGATGATTTCGAAGGTGTTGATGAAATGCAAAACATTCGTAAACAGTAACAATAAAACTGAGTAGAACTACAATAATGTGTTAGAGTAAAAGGTTTTGTGTAGATTTTCTCTGCTTCGAAGTCGTCTCTGGTGCACTGATAGCCCGGCTCATCTCCCTGTGGGCAGCTGTCTGTACAAAATATTATAAGAAACGTCTCGAATTAACTCTTCACGGATATGGCAGTCACATAAAATATTACCAAATCGCTCAACAGTGGAAGATATCGCCCAGTTTGGTATGCAATGATTTCGAATGTGTCAATGAAATGCAAAACATTCGTAAACAGTAACAATGGAACTGTGAGTAGAACTACAATAATGTGTAAGAGTAAAAGGTTTTGTGTAGATTTTCTCTGCTTTGAAGTCGTCTCTGGTGCACTGATAGCCCGGCTCATCTCCCTGTGGGCAGCTTTCTGCACAAAATATTATAAGAAACGTCTCAAATTAACTCATCACGGATGTAGCAGTTATATAAATATGTGAGGCAGCATAGTGGAATCAGGCTCTCGTCAAAATAATCAAAGTGAAGAAACTTGCATTTTTCCGCAGGGTGAATTTTTATCAAATTTTTGGTTTTTTGGCTCAACACCTTTCATGCCCATTAACGAACTCATTTCTGTGTGGATTTTTCTGAAAAACGTTGATTAAAGACACAAACAATGTAAATTTTCAGTTACCATGGACTCTTAAGCTAAGAAAATAACTAATTTTTGTCGGCCATTTTCTCACTAATTTTACCTCTGAAAACAGGTGAACCTCACCTCCTTCTTGAGCAAATATCTCGACTTGTATTCAAAATAAAAAATATTTTTTTCATCCAGATAAAGACAAGTGAACAAGCTTTAAGACGATACCAATACATCTACATGCTAAAAAATTGACAAGTGTCTGATTCCACCACGATGCCTCACATATAAATTACCAAATCACTCAACAGTGGAAGATATCGCCCAGAATGTGTCAAAAGAATGCAAAATATTTGTAAACAGTAACAATAAAACTGTGAGTAGAACTATAGAGTTAAACGTTTGTGTGTAGATTGCGTGTGTGATCATTATTACACTATACGTGCGCGTTTTCTGGGGCGGGGGGTGCGGGCGTGCGTGCGTGCGCGCGTGCGCGCGCGGTGTGTGTGTGTGTGTGTGTGTGTGTGTGTGTGTGTGTGTGTGTGTGTGTGTGTGTGTGTGTGTGTGTGTGTGCCTGGAGAAAGGTCCCAGTTGTCGGCAAAGTTATTTTTGAGCAGCGGGATGAAAAGGCCCAAAAATAAGTACCTGGTCAAATATTTAGTTTTATCAGAAAACATATACACACACTCTTTCTCTGTCTCTGTCTGTCTGTCTGTCTGTCTGTCTGTCTGTCTGTCTGTCTGTCTGTCTGTCTCTCTCTAGATCTATCTATCTATCTATCTCACCTGGAACCAGAGGAGCCTTGCTGTCTTTTACACATCGTCCCTGGTAACACCACTGGGGAAATACGGAACAAAGATACTTAAGTATGAAAAGGCATTTAATTGTATGGGCATTTTTACTCCCTATGAAAAGACTAACAACAATAAAAACTACAACAACAACAACAGCAGCAATAACATAAACCTTATCATCATCATCATTAAAAAGTGACAACAGCAACAAGAACAGCAACGACAACAACATCATCATCATCATCATCATAATCATCATCGTCAGCAACAATAATAGCAACCACAACAACAACAAAAATAACAACAAACACAAAAACAACAACAACAGCAATAATAACTTCACCTTCTGACTTCCACATAGTTCACAAAAACAACAACAATAACAAAATTAACACTACCACCAACAACATGAGTCATGGCAACAACAACAACAACAACACCACCACAAAAAACAACATCAACACCATCTCCACCAACACCAACAACAACACCACCACCACCACCACCACCACAACAACAACAACAACTACAACATTAACACCATCTTCACCTTCTGACTGTCTCACACAATACACTCGGACAAAAACAACAGCCATGAAACCACAACAACGACAAAAACAACAAAAACATCTCCACCTTCTGGCTCCCGCACACAGTGTACTCAGCAGCGATGACGGAGCCACAGTAGCCTGGCTCAGAGGGGAGGTAACAGTACAGCCGTCTACACATGTTGGTGAAGCCTTTTCTAGCTTGAACGCTCTGGGGGGAATGAAACGATGCTTACAAGTAGGATTAAAAACAATAATAACAACAATAAAACAACGATAATGATCGTCATCATCATCATCCAGTGCCAGATCTGCGACAGACATCGACGATCATGGTTCTCCATTCATTCCTTTGCTCGGATGCTCTTACAAAATGATATAGGCTGTTATTGCGCTAAGC
>NW_004797985.1:254022-256597 GCF_000002075.1 Aplysia californica
CTCTCTCTCTCACACACACACACACACACACACACACACACTCACACACACACACAGACACATACACACACCAACACACCATAGACGCCTACTGACCGTCTGCTGCCTGATCCTAATTAACTGTGTTAAAGTTTAAAGATAAGCAGGTGTATAACAGGTTCTAAAAAAATGAAGACGATAATACTATTAGACCCCAGTGCAAAAAAAAATAATAACAACAGATTCAGACAAAATAAAGGGGTCAGTTTTTTAGATACTAGTATTGAATATAAGCTGCAACATATTCTGACAAAACAACATAATGTTTCTGCCAAAATCCACCACAGTAGAGGCAATGGCTCTCAACGGTTTTATATAATTTTATTGGTGTTCAAACAGAGCGAAGATGATAGCTGTGCCATAAATGCTAGTACAACCTCAGATTCAAATACCTGAAAATTTTGCTTCTATGATATCTAATCTGCGTCTATGGTGTGCTGGTGAGGCATCCCACCATCGCATTTAGAAGACAAAAATTCGATTCCTGTGAGGGGAGAATTTTTATTGAGTGTGAGTGTCTTGGTCTTTCTGTAGGGATGTTATATCCTTGCACCTCAGCTAGTGCACCTGCTAAATAATCTAAATTGTGTCGATGTGGCGAAAAAGTATCTACCATCACGTTTTTCTTCCCAAAAGAGGTAGAGATACCTGTGTCCCAGCTCGTGAGCACTGACGCTCCCTGTGGTCCCCGTGAAGTATTCCTCTATGACTGACACACTGTTGTACGAGCACGCAGTTCCGATGAAGGCCACACCTGCAGAATCAGATGTTAAACAAAACGGTGAAATGGTGTATGTTTTAACGCCCCTATCACCACTGTAAGGTTATTTAAGAGGCTGTGCCTCCGAGTCTAACGTCCATCTCCGAAAGGACAGAGCCAAATGGGAAATTCGTGGAAAGTGCATTTCCCAAGGACACAATTTTGGATTGAGCTGAGGCTCGAACCCCCGAACCTGCAATCTCACGTTGCGGGCCCAGCACTAGGCTACCGACGCCAACCTTCAGAAGGTAATAATATAGTTGAATAAACATAATAAGTCTATTCTCAGAAAACTTTTAAGTGCAGAAAGGGACATTGAACCATACAACATCACTTATTATTTACCACACTGTCCAATAAGGTAGCAAATGTTGAAGGGAAGAGAGGAAGGGGGAACAAGGCTTTGAAACTTGACTTAGAACAAATATAACTCGGGCAGGAATAGGGCAGAAAGTCAGGAAACGGAATAGATCTATTTTTATTGCCGAAATTTCTGAGAAGCAATGTCCAACTACTGGAAAAGCTAAGAAGATGATGAAATCTACATTTTGCACATGTACTAGCGTGCGTTTATATAGGTGTTTCTGACTTACCTATGGTAGAGGTATCTTGACCGCTGCCAAGAAGGTCTAACCTGTAAAAAAAAGAGAATTTGATTATTTTATGATCAGCAGTACGCGAAACTACCTGTATTAAACACCTCCAACTAGCGTCTGTGGTGCAGCCTTTAGGTGCTTCGCCGTCCCAAGTACAAAGCCAAAGCTTAATTGCCATGTGGGGAAAAGTAGTAGTTCTAGCTCTTGTCGAGTATCTCGCTTTTTTTGTACTGTGACGTTGTTCCCCTCTCAGCCTTGATTGCCCCTGACAGGCGAGGGTCAAAGCCTGCCTCCCATGTGGTCTAAATTGTATTCACGAGGGCGTAAAAGTGCCTGCAAAAAAAATACACCCCAATACCCATTGTTTAGAATGGAGTGATATCGTCAGTTGAGCTCCAATCAAACTAATGGCATTTTGTTTGGAGGTTGCTACGGTTACGATAGTGATATTTGATTTGGTTTACGAATTTCCAGTTCGTTTTCTTCACTCAACCCGTTAAGTTAAAGATAATGAGCTCTAATCTTTTTGAAGACGATCTGCTTCAACCAAGCATTTACTGAATACGTCTGCATCACAGTAGACCGGAATACCAAAAGTAATAAATTTCATCGAGAGTCAAAGAGTCAAATGGTTCGGACATCAAACCAAAATGCCACAGGAACAACTAGCGGCAAGGGCTTATCGCACCAGCGAATCTGACTTCAAATCAATTGGAAGGCAATGAAGGACCTCGTTTGATGGGGTTAAAAAGGTCCTGGAACAACATAACATTAGAACTATCACAGACGCCACACATCTAGCACAGAAGTGAAACCTGCACCTTCCCTCGACATTCTAAGGATACCAGAGGAAGGAAAAAGTCAGGCACGTATCACAGTAGGCCAACAGGTGCACCTGGAAAATACACTTCCGACATTGAAAAGCAAGTCATTCCTTTTTGCTGGACAGGGCTGTGGATAATTTTTATAATCCACGTTCTTAAGCTCAGCATTGCCTATTCTTAAAGACCTGTTTTGGGAATTAGACAGTTGCGCGCCACTTTGGGCGGTTTTATCGGGACGGGTGATACATTCCGAGGTCTGCCTTGACATAATGATCTAACAAGAATGAAAGGACGTGAGACTTAAACAAAGAGTACATGCCAAACACACACACACACACACACACACACACACACAC
>NW_004797985.1:257005-259816 GCF_000002075.1 Aplysia californica
CACACAAACACAAAAACACACCCACACACCAACAACAAACTCACAATTTTAAGTACTCACCCACTAAACAGCTTGGTGTAGTTTGCCTTGGGCACTCTTCTCTCCACCCTCACCCCAGTCTCGGAGAGAGTACAAAGCGTACACCCCCTCCCCTCATCCCGCACCCCCCTCCTTTATTCAATCACAGGCATACACATACACACACCCACAACCAAACAACAAACACACACATTTTAAGTACTCACCCACTAAACAGCATGGTGTGGTCTGCATTGGACACACCGCTCCCCGCCCCCACCCAGTCCCGTAAGCGTACCTCCCCCTCATTCTCCCCCCCCCCCTCCTTTATTCAATCACACACATACACAGACACACACATACACGCACCAACCACAAAAACAAACACACATATTTTAAGTACTCACCCACTAAACAGCATGGTGTGGTCTGCCTTGGGCACACCCCTCCCCGCCCTCACCCAGTCCCGTAGAGAGTACAAAGCGTACACCGACTCCACATAACGTTGCCCCACTTTGTTACGCTCCGTCCACACCGACTCCTCTTGTATCTTCAGAAATAAAATTTAAAAAATAAATGTTTAAAATCCCCACAAAACAAACACATTTCAATTAGAGAATCTCTATTTAATGAAAATTATGTTGCATTAAGAAAGCGGGTGGTTGGCGGGTGGTTTGCGGGTGCTCAAGTGTGGTTTTCTCCTTCTTTTCTATCAAGCATAATATTATGCCATCAAGATCTCTCCTCCTTTTTGTGCTTGTTACTCTTTAATTGTAACACCTTTAATCTTGGGAACTTATATGACCGTATTGTGCTGCAAGTGGGATAAAACTCTTACAAAACCAAAAGAATGACATATTATTAAGACAGAATCCAGAAATTTGAACGGTGGATGGATTCTAAGTTATTGGTCTCTCAACCAAATTATTATTATCATTATTATCATTATTATTATTATTATTATTATTATTATTATTATTATTATTATTATTATTATTATTATTATTATTATTATTACTATTTCATTGCTCAATAAATCTGGTTTCAGTCCGTTTGATTGAGACATGATCCCAAAATGTTAATGGGTATACTGCTTATGTGTATTGCTACAAGGAAGTATTCAGTAATACAATTAGTTAAACATATAAGGAAATATGAATTACCACATTTGGTAATACGAACTAGTATTACTCAAAGGAAGTATACGCCTGCTATTTATAAACCCATTTACACAACCAACTGTTTAAACATGATATTCTGCTAGAGTACACAATAAATTTGTTATACAAATTATTACTACAAGGACGAACTCACTAACAAAATTATTTGTTTTACATACTGTTACTTGAAGGATGTTTTCATGATTACAATAATTGGTTATACACATTACTAAAAAGAATTATCAATGAACACAATCGTTTAGGTCTATACATAATTCTACAATTACTACAAAAAAGCGTTCATTTACCCAAAAACATTTCAAAATCGCTTACTTTGCTGATACTTGTTTGAGATATTATTGCCTCTAGCTTACTTTTAAGTCCGTTGCTTACCTCAAGAGTATTAAGAGCAAGTTATTTGCCAAGTCTCATTGGAATATCGAATTTTTCAATCTTTAACTTAAGAATGAATAATACTATTCTCATAATGCTTAGGCGGGTTCCCCCCACCCACCCCACCCCACCCCCGCCCAAACCTCATTCAATGGGAAGTAATACAACCAAAAATAGCTTCGCGCTGTGCTATGTATTTGTTATGTCCCTTGAATTGTGAAAAAGACTTCTACGAATTTCGGATTATTTATTAACATTAGACAAATTCTCGCGGATCTAATGAATGTCCTAACCAACTTTAGCTTTGAGGCAACTTTGGACTGATGAATAGACAGAAACATAAAGGGAGGAACAACTTATAGGACTTTCCAGTTGCACCCTCAACCATCCACAGTTTTACTTAGAATAATTAGAATGATTAATACATCAGTTCAAGAAGGGAGACTACCAAAACAAGACAAAAATTCCCTTAAGATTTGATATAATATTATTAATAATTAAATCTAAAAACAACAACAACACCCCCCCCCCCCAAAACAAACAAACAAACAAACAACAACAAACAACAAAACATTCTTATAGAATCTAGCACATTTTCACTTTAAATGTGCTCAAAGCACTTTTCATCAGTACTCACTCTCTCTCCCTCATTCTTTCTCTCCCTCCTGTCCCCCCTCTCCCCTCTCTCTCTTTCTCTCTCTCTCTCTCTCTCTCTCTCTCTCTCTCTCTCTCTCTCTCTCTCTCTCTCACACACACACACACACACACACATTCTTTTTATTCCCCGCTTCCTCATGCTACAATTTCACTAATATTCCATCGATATATATATATAAGATTACTAGACTTACGTCCGTGACGATCAGGGACACGGGAAAGATGCGGATGATCAGGGTAGGGTCACGTTCTGTCACACTCTGGTACCGTATATCCATCTGGAGGAAAGGAGATTGAGAGATAAATATTCATGTACAAAGAGAGAGAGAAAGAGAAAAGGGAGATAGACAGAACGACAGAAAGAGAGAGAGAGAGAGAGAGAGAGAGAGAGAGAGAGAGAGAGAGAGAGAGAGAGAGAGAGAGAGCGAGAAGGAGAAAGAGAGTGAAGGAGAAAGACAGAACGAGTGAGATAAATCGATTGATAGATAGATAGAAAGGAAGACAGACAGAGAGAGAGAGAGAGAGAGAGAGAGTGTGTGTGTGTGTGTGTGTGTGTGTGTGTGTGTGTGTGTGTGTGTGTGTG
>NW_004797985.1:259992-261862 GCF_000002075.1 Aplysia californica
GAGAGAGAGAGAGAGAGGGGGGAGGAGCGAGGGAGAGAGAGGTAGGGGAATCGGGGATGGACTAGATACGTCAGGAAAAAAGAGAGAAACAGATTTTTTTCACTCGCCAGATAATAGACATTTCGGAACATTATTTTGATTTATCTATCATTTCACAAAAGATATTTATCGGCGTCTGTAGTGTAGTGGTTGGGCGCTGCGTTGTCGTACCCAGGAGGCACAGGTTCGAATCCGTATGTGAGAATAGAGTATTATCTTATCTTATTCTCGGGTGTGGAGAATTTTAATCGAGCATCTCAGTCTTTCTGTTCGGCCTTTGTATCCTTCTTTACCCGAGTTGGCCCTGATAGACAGTGTCAAAGTCTGCATCCTAAATTATCTAAATTGTTCCGATTGGAGTGTATTTGAATTAATTTTTGAAATTGACGGAAATTTAAAATTCAATATTTTTTTAGATTTTTAAAACAAATTCAAAACATAATATATATAATATGTAAAAGCCAAAAGTGGAAGGAACAATTTGGAATTACTGAAAAGAAATACAAATTAATTCGTGGATCTGATCTCACCATGACTGCCATGAACTGGTAGTACTGTTGGAGTTCTTGATAAGCTTTGTTCTCGTCCTTATTGGCGAACTTGAGAAACCTGAGAGAAGCGTCAATTAATGTGTAGTTTAATTCACATAAACACACAGCGTCAGAGCCATTCCACAATTACCCAAATATTATAATATTTCTTAGGGTTTCCCGTTTAAGCCGCCATTCGAAAAAAAGACACCTTGGACCATCTTTAAAATTATAGTTTTGTACTATTTCTTTTTTTATTTTCCTGTCTAGTTTTTCATTTACAGCCCCCCTCCCCCTTAAAAAAAACAACAATGCCCAGTTCATGGTTCTGATTTGGGTGTTTTCTTTTCTTTGAATCTGCCAAAACTTTAAAAACTGGTTAAGACGCTTGTAGGATGATGCTGTCGATATGAATAAGTACTTGTAAAGTTTTCGACAATGGTCAGTAGGGGTAATAGTATTCGAGTTATTAATTGATCTAAATCGTGTCGATGGAGGCGTAAAACATTTACATTTAATGTTTTACATGCATTCATAAACAGACTATCATTCACAATAAACCATAGTTCCATACCACCACTGACTTTTATGTTTTATTTCTTTTGTTCTTAAAAAACGCCTTCCGGTCCTGCTAGGTGTAAAACACTTTATTTCCGGGATCTTTCACATCAAGCGTGGAAGTCGATTCGAACATATCTCCATGTCAAAGATGCCAACCTTTTAGCAATATTATGAAATTGACATAAAACGGTGATATGAATATCGTCTGAACTCACTTGCTCCAGACACTGTAGTCTGCTATCATAGACAGCTCGATGCTGTGGACGGTACCTTGTTCCGCCTGACGTCTCTTCCTCTTCCGGTGCCACTCCCACCAAGAATTTCCGGTTCCGAAGGGATTCCAGTCTTGGAAACTTGAGAAGCGTTCATACGGACCTGTAGAAAGCAGGGTTAATGTATATTTTGAAAAAAATTATTTGTGGAATGTCTTTATCCATCTATACATCTAATTCTCTTTGGACCATGCTTTCTCTTTCGATCTTGCCTGTTAGTGACAGCACGGGGTAACAGGAGTACAACATCTCATCAAACAAGGATACTGAATAAAAAAAAAAATCAAGAATAAAAAAAAACACAACAAAAAAACCCCAACCGGCAGTGGAATCGGAAACGCGTCCTCTTTGTGACCACTACACAAGAGACGCCGATTAAGAAGAAGAAGAAGAAGAAGAAGAAGAAGAAGAAGAAGAAGAAGAAGAAGAAGAAGAAGAAGAAGAAGAAGAAGAAGAAGAAGAAGAAGA
>NW_004797985.1:263259-272882 GCF_000002075.1 Aplysia californica
TTTAGAAACCTTCGCTCCTATTTTTAACGTTAAAGATGAACTTCTTTAAAACTCGCATCAACAAGCTAGCAGAGCGCCCCTACAGCAACGTTTAGAGTATTTTAATTTACTATCTAATCCCGGTGTACCGTCTTTGAATTAAATATTATAGAATAAAAGGAAATGAGAAGGAAAAGTTCAAACACAGATTTTTTGTGTGGCATCGTGGCGCCCGTAAAATAATGAAATCGATGATGCACTTTTTCACAATTGGGCAATTTTTATCAACTTTTTTTGCTTTGCTCAACTTCTTTTATATTAATTTAAAACATATTTCTGGTTGTATTTTACTGGGAAAAAACGTTTGTCAAAGGCCTACAAATGTGAATGAAATTGCAGATTCCAAGGTAACTAGCTTCCAAACTTTGGAAGTCTTAAAACTTTGGCGATCAATTGCTTGCTAATTTCATCTCTGACTCAAAAAGACTCTAGCCTTTTTCAGTCACAGATATCTAATCCCAATGCAGTGCTTATGACTGAAATGACTTTAGGCCATTCCCAAAGGGGAGACATTAACATCTTCTTATGCACAGTAGAATTGTAAATGAGCTAATTATCAATATCCGGCTGATACTGTGCAGGAACGACATAGGGGGAACTGCTGCTTTTTCTTTCTTCATCCTTACTATCGTCATTTTGTCCTCTACTTCTATTGTATGTTTGTCACTCTCTTGTGAACTGCTATTTCCGGGGTATCTTAATAGTCGAAGCAGACGTTGTGCTCATAATGCAAGAGAGGTGAGCAGAGTAAGCCTGATTCCCCGTTTGGACTTCTCTGTTGACATCGACCCCATGGCGCTCATATGACCATATGCACTTGCGAGTACCGTAAAACCTTACTAAAACTAAACTAAACAGATATCTCGACTTCTATTCAAGATAGATGGGTATTATCTCCACTACAAGCAAGCCAAATGAACAAGCTTTAATATGCTACCAATAATGCTACCTATTCTGCCCCAAAGTTGTCGAGATCCATCGCGTGAGAACACAAAGTATAACGTCCTCCTCTGGGCTCCTGTCTCTTTCTGCAGCCTTTCTACTGCTTCTCCTTGCCTCCTTCTTATTGCTGTCTTTTAGCCACACCCCTGATCTTATGGTAGGTAAGGTCTACACCTAACCTTCTCGGACAAGAGTGAAAAATCTCGGAAGTACCGCGTGCAACTTGTGCTCGTTAAAGATCCCCTGGTGGCCAAAAAGCGATAAGAGTAGTCTTCGGCCGATACCTGGGCTAAATTCTAAATTTCCTACCACCTGAAAATTTTAGGTGTGTCCCGAGAGCTCACATGACCTTATGCATCTGCAAGCGCCGTAAAACACTTACCAACACCCCCCCATCCCCAGAACAAACCCACAAAAAACAAACACCCCCCCCCCAAAAAAAATACCATAAGTGATTAAAGTCACTGGGGTATGAATGGATCGAAACCAGCGTGATAAGTTGCGCCCCCTGATGGCAAGACGGGCGAACGACATTCTGTTCCTATGACAAAACGCAGTAATTGCAAAAAAGTGAGAGAGGTCTATAAAAGCTGCTGATTGTTTAGTTCACGACCATAGATATAGTATACCAGTTTCTTCCTTTTTAAATATTTTTTTTATTTTAAACTAAGAGCTACTTGAATAAACGATTTTCGTGATTTTCTTTTTAGAAAATGCCCCAATTTCTCTAGTTATACTAAAAATGTTCATGTGGAATCATAATAATGGAACCCAAATACATACATAAAGCTGGGCGACACAAATCGCAAATTCAATACGTTCCCGAAACAATTTTATGGGCAAAATGAGAAAAAAAAGAACGGGAAATATAAATCCCGATGCACAAGATAGAATTACAACAATGTGTTAATGATAAATGATGTCTATTGAAAGAAAAACGAAACAAAAGGAAACGTGTAAAATTATTAATGCCTCTGGTTCCGCCACGTAATTTAGTGACCAGTAGTCTTATGGCATGGATTTATCATTATTAAAAGGTCAGACTTTCGATTTAAAGGAAATAAGTGAATATTCGAATATTGCAGATAACCCAATCTTCCACATGAAGTCATGGACATAATCTCTCTCCTGCTAAGATAATGGCCCAACTCAGACAGAGGCTATGTCATACTGACACAGCCTGGTATTTCTTCAATGACGTTCTATCACTATGTTAGAATTTGATGATGTAAATGTAATAACAATATTCCTAAGTTTAAAGAGAAGTGTTATGGTCTTCGTCAGAAAAAGACTACAGATTTGATGGTTTTGCCATACGTATTCAAAACTTATGTTACACTAATACACTAATTATTCTTTCCTTTAGAATCTTTAATTCTTTAACCTATCTCTTTCTCATTCAGCTCTTTCCTTTCTCCCACCCCTTTTCTAAATCTCACTGGGTTTTGGTTTTATTTTGTTTTCATGTCAAAACTCAAAGCCTCTATTTCCAATCATTTTTCCACAACCCCCCCTGTCCCCCATCCCCAAAGCAGTGATTTAAAGCTTCTAATATTTTCTTTTTCTGGAACGCACATTTACAAACGGTTATTTCACAACTGGACAAATATGCTATTCTTTATCAAATTGTCCATCTTTCCTCAACTGCAGTTTCAACTTTGCTCTCTCTGCTCCATTTCTACAAGCTGGCAATTAGAGTAAAACATATACAACCCTGTTCCTTTCCCCAAAGACCATCGAATGACCACAAAAACTCCTACCCTACCTCACCCAAACCTGAACACCCCCCCCCCACACACACACCTTTTTTTCAGAAAAAAAATATTTAAAAGTCCAATTATCCACAAACTTCGTTGTGGCTGTCCACTGTCCAGTCCACCCATACATCCGGGAAAGAAAAATCACATTAAACCCCCCCCACACTAAACAGCAATGAGTCACCAGCGATCCGACTCACCAGGTCGTAAGGACTGGAGACGTTGTGGTTTCTTGTGACCAGGAAAGTGGCCCCGTAGTTTGCGTCGTGATAGAAGCCAATCCTCTGTGAACAGTGACAGTGATGGACGTCTTTAAAACAAAGTTTTAGCAAGAGTTTTACGGCACTTGCAACACAATAAGGTTATATAAATGGTGAAGATTAGAGGTGTTACAAGAGAGTAACAAACAAAAAAAAGAAGGAGGGGATATCAAGACGATATAAGTGTCTCTCTCTCTCTCTCTCTCTCTCTCTCTCTCTCTCTCTCTCTCTCTCTCTCTCTCTCTCTCTGAGTGTGTGTGTGTATGTGTGTGAGAGTGAATGTATTTATGTGTGTATGTCTGTGTGTATGTGTGTGTATGTGTGTATACGTGAGTGTGTGTGTATGTGTGTGTTATTCAGTTTGTGTGTGAGTGCGTGTGTGTGTATGTGTGTGTGTATCTGTGTGTGTATGTTTGAGGCACAGACAGACAGACAGACAGTCAGATAGACAGGCATAAATACATACACTTATAAAGGCAGCCAACCAGACAGACAGACAGACAGACAGACAGACAGACAGACAGACAGACAGACAGACAGACAGACAGACAGACAGACAGACAGACAGACTGGATGGTACCTCAGGAGGCAGTATCCTCTTCTTCACAGCCTGTCCGCCCCGCAGTGTATACACAGGCAGGTGTCGGCCGCTGTGCTCATGTCTCTTTAGTCGGAGCTTCACCACATGCTGCTGCTGTTGTTGCTGCTGTTGTTGTTGCTGTTGTTGCTGCTGTTGCTGTTGCTGTTGCTGCTGTTGCTGTTGCTGTTGTTGCTGTTGTTGCTGCTGTTTTGGGTGTCCATGCTGTTGTTGCTGCTGTTGTTGTTGCTGTTGTTGTTGCTGTTTCTGTTGTTGTGACTGTTCATGCTGTTGTGGCGGTGGATACTTCTGCTGTTGACGATGACGGAGATGATGATGATGATGTTGATGCTGCTGGTCATGCTGTTTTTGCTGATGCTGCTGCTGCTGTAGCTGTTGCTGCTGCTGTTGTCCTGTAGTGAAGTGGATGTGCAGTTCATGTGGCACGTAAGGGTCTGTGGCTGCTCGCCTGGACAGTCGGTGGTGATGGTGGTGGGTCAACTCCACTGTCTCTGGGGAATATAGTCAGGGTTTTTTTGTGTAGAGGGTTTATTTATTTATTTATTTATTCATGTATTTATTTATTTATTTACTGATATCATTGCTCGCCTCGGTTTGTTGCAGTTGGACAGTCGGTGGTGATGGTGGTGGGTCAACTCCACTGTCTCTGAGGAATATGGTCGTATGTTTCGGTGCAGAGGGTTAATTAATTAATAAATAAATTAATTAATTACTTAATAATTAATAAATAAATAGATTCATTCATTTAATCCATTTATTCTTTTAAACACCTTTTGTTAAAGTAAAAAGAAAAAAAATATTAGTATTTATCAGTGTGATGAAAATTCGATTACTATTGAAGCTACAATGTATACTGACTAAAACAACTGTTAGGTTACGCCAATATTACATAATAATTTGCAATATAAAACAAGAACAGACACAATAACTCATTGAACACATTTTTATTTATCTGATAATTTCCAGAATAGGCATGTAAAGACCTACCTACTGTCTCTGCCCCTGAGTGGAAGAATTCTGGGAAGCCCTGAACTGAGGACAGCTCTAAAATTGCTACCGCTAGAGTACAAACTGAGAGCCATCTTGGATTCCGGACTTGCATGACCTGAAAATATTTGTTTTCAAATGAACTTTACTCCGTCTTTCAGAGTTTGTGTATAAAGACCGAAAACAATATTATTTTAAAAAAACAAACGTTTTTGCCCTTGAAGGATGGTTGTTACATGGGCGCATCAGGCATATGTTCATGTTATTGAAGGTGTCAGGGGATAATATAAAAGACCAAAGTCACATTTCGCTAAAATTAGAGTTCTTGAATGTCGACGCACTTCATGGGGATGTGAAAATCCCACTTGGAAGTACATGACGGTGGGCGGCACGAAAATGGTTAGCTTCTCAAAGGTGGCTGTACAAGGTTGACAAGCTCTGCTTTACAGTATGGCTGATTACCTACATCTAAATGTATAAACAAGAAGACAAAGACCAGTAAATGTGAGGCATCGTGGTGAAATCAGACGCTCGTCAAAATAGTGAAATCAAAGAAATTGGCATTTCTGACCGTTGAGAAATGTTTTTCTAATTTTCTTTTTTTTTTGCTTAACACCATTTGTATCCATGTAAAAACACATTTCTATTTTTCTATTTGGATTTTATTGAAAAACATTGATTAAAGGCACACACATTTTCAATTGTCAGTTTTCAAAGACTCTCAATTTATGAAATTACCAAACTTTGGCAGCCATTTTCTCGCTAATTTCACCTCTGAAGCCAGGTGCCCATCACATGCTTCAATAACAAACAAATATTCTAACTTCTATTCAACATAGACGGATATTTTTTCACCAGAAGCAAAACAAATGTACAGGCGTTAAGATGATACCAATAACCCCATATGCCCAAACATTGACGAGCGCCTGATTCTAACACATCGCGACACAAATGCAGATACATCTCTGGAGAGGTCTATGAAGTGGAAGAAAACGAAAGTTCTGTAATTTCTTTCTTGAATATTTGAAAGTGTTCTACTGTAATCTGAAATACATAAATGCATCACAATATTAATCGATACACATAGGATGTTTGCCAGAATCGAAAAATTACAATAAGAACTGAGGTTTGGTCTTTAATCGTGAGATAAACGTTTCAAGATTATGACAAATGAAAATAAAAAATAAATAAAACAGCCTAATCAGCATGAAATCAGGACGGTGTTCACAAAATGTATAAAGCCCCAAAGTCAACATTTTTCAGGATAGTGAAAAAACTGTTCCATTCTTTTTATAATAAATGTACCTGTGTTATGAGTTTTTTCTTTCTTTTTCGACAGTAAGATTTTAAATTTCAACAAGGTTTTTTTATGACCACATACAACCGAAAATAAAGATTAAAAAACTACAATTAAAAAATTAAAAATTATTGTGCGCTTAGTTCATTTGAATATCTGGCCAACAATTACTGCAACATTGCAAAATGTCGTGCGATTAATTAGAGGCAACATAGGAAAGGAATTTAATTGGCACGCATATGACCTAAGCAGTTGCGAGCGCCGTAAAACCTCTACTAAACAACAGGAATTTAAAAAACGTGATGTATGAAACAACCTTTCCTGATCCGGATATCAACACACAGGTGCAAGTTTTCAGACTTCCTTAGAAGACAACATGACGATCAGTAACAATTCTGAGCCATTTTGAACGAAAATTTGGTCGAAAAGATCTGCTAAAGGCGTGGGCACCACAAGTACTGTCCCTCCAACACATTAACTGTTCAAGCTGCATTTGACAAGCTTATTTGCCCCTCGCAAATTTTCCACACCACTCCCTTCCCTTTCCTTGGCTCCATCCAACAAAGTGGTCAGCCAAAGCTCACGCTGACTTTTCTTTTTTTTTAAATCCCACCCTCCCCCCAGCCCATCTCAACACCCCCCCCCCCCCCAACAAACCCTCCACGGACAGTCACGGAAGGCGTTTTGTGTATACGCCAATGTACACTGGTTGGCGAAAATTGCGACCTCATGCCAGCTTGGACATTGAGACGAACCCGGGACAGTCGTAAAGATGGGCTATTAACTGCCATTCTTTCACGCCAAGACATCCTGTTATGGCGTCGGCCGGCAAGGGCGATCACTATTCTCGGAAGATGCCCGGGCGGGTGGGGGATTAACTTTTAATTTGGTCCGTGTAAGGGGGGAGCAGAGGGCTTGAGGGTGTTCCGGAAATGGGCATAGAGCAGCCATTGACAGCTTGCAGTCGCTGTAACCCACTGCCCTAGGTGTGCAGGCGAAGAAGTGATGGTTTTGTACCTGAAATGATTGCCCACGACTCGCCTTTTTTTTGTTGTTGCTTAAAATGTTTTATTTTTGCTTGTCTTTTGTTTATTTTTGGGGAGGGGGAGGGGGGGTTGTTTTTTATGCTATGTTACTTGTTATTTTTAATCTCCCTTTCTGGGAAACGAAATGCTTGTACTAAAATGAAAAAAAATGATTTCTTCATATTTGAATGTTGGTGTGTTGGGTGTGTGCTTGTGTGTGCGTGTGTGTGTGTGTTTGTGTGTGTGTGTGTGTGTGTGTGTGTGTGTGTGTGTGTGTGTGTGTGTGTGTGTGTGTGAAAGAGAGTGAGCGAGCAAGAAAGAGAGAGAGAGAGAGAAGAAGAAGAAGAAGAAGAACAAGAACAAGAACAAGAACAAGAACAAAAACAAGTGGAACAAGAAGAATAAGATCAAGAACAAGAAAAATATCCCCCATTATCATCATCACCATCTTCACCACCACCACCACCACCACCACCAACAACAACAACAGACAGGACACAGTAACTAAGATAACTATCATTCAAAATATGATGAATAGCCAGAAAACATAGCTGTCAGAAGCAAAGTCAGACTACCTGCTGATCAGACAACATTAACTTGAATATATACCATCCGCCTTTATGGGTCAGTGGTTTCTACTGGGGTGACAAAAGCCCAAAATCCTACTACACGCAAGGTTTATTTTTAACTTTTGGTGGTTTGAGGGGCGTGTACCAGTCTATGCTTCATAAGAATTTGTTTGTTCTCCTGATGATTATGGTTATTCTCTCCTCCCATCTTTGTCTCTCTGTTTCTCTGTCTCTCTCTCTGTCTTTCTGTCTCTCATTCTCCCTCTCTCCCTCTCTCTCTCTCTCTCTCTCTCTCTCTCTCTCTCTCTCTCTCTCTCTCTCTGTGTGTCTTGTCTCTCTGTCTCTCTGTCTCTCTCTGTCTCTGTCTCTGTCTCTCTCTCTCTCTTTCTCTCTCTCTCTCTCTCTCTCTCTCTCTTTTTTTTTTTTACCCGCGTCTTTCTCTTACTCACACGCTCTATGTGTCTGTCTCCAAAGTTCATTCCCCCCCCTCGTCTTTCTCTTTATCCGTCTTTCTCTCTCTCTCTCTCTCTCTCTCTCTCTCTCTCTCTCTCTCTCTCTCTCTCTCTCTCTCTCCCCCTCTCTCTCTCTCTCTCTCTCTCTCTCACACACACACACACACAAACAAACACACTCACGCACACACATACACACACACACACACAAACACACAAACACACACAATGCGAACATACACACCAACACATCTATACACACAATGCACATACGTATTGTGTGTAAAAGGTAGTCCCACTTGTCAGAAGCATAAGACCCTACGTTTATTTTTAACTTTTAATGGTTTTGGAGCGTTTATCTGTAAAAGATTTATGCATTGACTCTGCATTCATTTCCGGGACAATTGTGCTTATCTTGTCTTATGGTAGCTTTTCTCGGCTTTGCCAAAGCCTCTAAATCACTTTGGCACTTGTAATCAGTATAATAAACATACAGAACAAGCGTTTATGTATTTCTGGTTTAGGGCTTGGGAATGTTTGTAAATATTTTTAGGTCTCCATTGACATTAATGAAACATTTAGAAAGTAAGCTGCTTCGATCAACGCTTTCACGTCAGGATTTCATAGAGCTAACAAGGATACGACATCCGAGTAGAAAGACGACGATATCTGATTAGATAGACTCTCACGCCAGCAAATTAAAATCACGAATTCTGGGTACAGCAGACAGCTATGAGCTTTACCTAACATTTATTTACACCGAAAAATTAGTTCTATTTCTATTTTGTTAATTATTGCGAGAAATTGTTGGAGGCAGGACGTGGCAGGCAGTACCTTTTGTGGCTGAAAATACATTTTTGTGGCAGGCATAACTGAATTTTGTATATTTAATTGGTATTGCCTTTTTTCAATTGGTTTTTGTTTTTTAATAAATGGCGTTACTTTTGTGCTGGATCATATTGTAATTTAAACTATAGAGCTGACCTGTTAACAATTATATTATTCTTTTTTCCACCAGAACAATCTATTCAGACACGTAAAACTGATGGTGTAATTATCACTCCCAAACTTTAAAGGTCTTATATATGGTTCGTCATTTTTTATGTGTTGTCATTTGACCCAAGATTTGAGAGAGGGTTACATATTATAAGATCACAGGTATAAAAAGGATTAATAGCATTATAAACGACCCATCACATCCATTTTCCACACAAATTATAAGATCATGCAACGACAGATACGTACCACTAAGAACAAAGAAAAGAAAGATCTAAAAGAGGTTTCCTACCATCAAGTAGAAGGCTACTGTCGGAATAAATATTAATGTGTTTTGCTGTTTTGAATATATTATACATATATCTTTATAACTCTAAAGATCTTGCAATAAAATAAATTCCTGCATGTAGTTAAAATAATAATATGTATCTGATGTGATATGTGCATTATTGTCAGTTTTACTTCTCTCATCATATTGAATTTTAATGAGAGTGATATATAATTTACGTTCTATGTATACCTGCATATACACGTACATATTAGATAATGGAATTAGGATAAGAATAAGATAAAATAAAATAAGGTACACTTTTGAAAATAGGTTTCCATAAAGAGAGATCAATTCTGCGGTGTATGGTCAACGCAAATACGCACACGCACTCTTCAATACACACCTGCACACGCACACGCACAATCCCCCC
>NW_004797985.1:274911-280426 GCF_000002075.1 Aplysia californica
CCACAAAAACAAAAACAAAAAAACCCCTGGTAGAAGCAAAGACAACCTCATTGTCATAAACTTTCGTTGCCTTCCGTTCAGTATTTAGACTATCTGAGTAACAGGCTGCATAGCCCAACTGGGTGGTTCCTGCATTGAGGGTCTGTTAGACCCCTGACAGTCGAGCGACATTTTACTGCACTTGAAAAAAACCCATCGCGCTCGAATGTCGTCGGGTAACCTCCACGGTGAGTCTTTTAGTTTAGTTTTAGTAAGAGTTTTACGGCGCTAGCAGCTGCATAAGGTCTTATGAGCGCGGGAAACAAGTTGGTTTTATTCGCAACAGTTCACCGCTCAGCCTGATTTGGGTGAGGTGAACAAGAGTCAAATCGAAAAACGACGATAAGCAAAATAATATGTCCTGAACGGGGAAGTGGTGCTGAGGCATTCTCACTGTGAAGAACCGACAGTGTGTAGTTTTTGTATCATGATAGTCTAGTCTGAAGTAGTCAGTGTCCCAGTCTCTGCATTGTTATACCATTGCTCTTGGATGTACATGCATATGTACTACTTTTCGTTTGGATTGAGTGTTTCTACGCTTTCCTCGGTTCTAAGGATTACATAATTTGTGCTTATAGATCTAGATCTATAGTATTTTGTGTTTCAGTGCTAAGCAAGATTCTAGCTTTATTTCATCTTGACCTTGAACGTGACAGTGAAAAAATATGTTTTCAACTGGAACACACGCATTTTCAGTTTCAGTGCAACGCACTGTGTATGCGAGAGACATGAGAAGAAAGCTTTGCTCAACTGAAGTCGAGGTAGTCACTTTCTTTGTCTTTTTTGTTTTAGTAGAAGTTTTACGGCGCTCGCAACTACATAAGGTCATAATGAGCGCCAAGGGGTGGATGTCAACAGAGAATTCCTTACAGGGAATCAGACTTACTCTGCTCACCTCTCTAGCTTCAACAACACAAAGTCTGCTTCGACTATCAAGGCACCCCGGAAATGGCGGGTCACAAGAGTGTGACAAAATGCGAAAAAGTAGAGGAAAATGACGATAGTAAGGATTAGGAAAGAAAAAGCAGTAGTTCCCTGTTGTGGTTCAGGCACAGTAATGAGCATGAAATTATTGGATCAGCCCATTTACAATTCTACTGTGCATTAGAACGAGAAATGTACCCCCTTTGGAAATGGCCTAAAGACACATCAGTCAGTGGCACCGCTCGGGGGGGGGATTCTATGTTTACGCATTTTACTGTTGTTTTCTTGTTTACCACACTCATGAAGAAGTGCCACTTCAGACAGTTGAGTTAGAACTTACTTTAATAATATAACATTAATCGTGGTGGGCTACATTTTCCAACTCTTGTCTTCCGTGACTTTACACCTGTAAAGATCTACCTGAGGGTTTTCCCCCATTTATTTAGTATAATAAGATAGTCTGACCTCCGGCACTGAAAGGTGTTAAACGATGCGATGCCACAAAAATTATCTCTCTCGGCTTTTTCCCGCGTCAGCAATCTAATAGGTCAAGGCTGTCTACAAAGATTCCCAAGCTGTTGGATTCGGGAGGAATTCCGCAACGAGCGACCACTATATTATACAGCGTAGAATAGAGAGTTGGAGCTAGGATTAGAGTTTTAGGTTTGGGTTAGGGTTGTGGTTTGGAGTAGGAGTAGTGTTAGGGTTTTTTTTGGTCAGGGTTAGGGTTATGGTTATGGTTAGGGTTATGGATAGATCTAGATCTAGATCTACATCTAGGTCTAAGTCTTTTCTGTTTTGTATTTGTTACGGTGGTCGCTCGTTACGGAGGCCCTTCCCCGGATTCTCTCTGCCGCTGCAGATTTCCAGGGATTATGCCCAGATCATTATAATATATTATTAGGATTACACAGTTGAAATCGCCATACACAATGGTACATGCATTACAAGTGTAGTAGAATAACTCTAAAGGTTTTTAGCAAGGTGGTTGAAATATGAACAACGGGAGGACTTCCGTAACGAGTTACCACTTTGAGACAGAGTAGAATAGAGGGCTTGGGGCAGGGGTAGGGTTAGGGGTTGGGGTAGGGGTAGGGTTAGGGGTTTGGGTCAGGGGTAGGGTTAGGGGTTTGGGTCAAGGTTAGGGTTATGGTTATGGTTAGGGTTATGTGTGCGGGAGTGCGTCTCCGAATAGTTCCTGGGTTTTCGCCGGAGACGTCTCTGAATATTATCTTCCGTCTGTTAGGTCGTTTTTCATAGGCGTGCGTTTAAGTGATGTGCTGATAAAAATGTGTCTACTTTTAGATAGATGTTGAGATCGTTTACTTGTAGGCCTAAGCTGCAAATCACCTATTATTTTCTTTTACCTGCTTTCTTACTTCAAAGAAAACACCCCGGGAATTTATTCGAGAGAGAGAGAGAGAGAGAGAGAGAGAGAGAGAGAGAGAGTATGCTTACAGTGTTCGACAACAGTGTTTCAGTATCGTGTTTCTATCTTTGATGCACTTGGAGCCATCTTAACCTAGAGGAGTGAAATACCAAAAAGAGACGGGTCGCAGATGCAGCGCACGGTCCCATATCTTCATAGATAGTTCAATAAATACCGAATGTTGTAATAATAATAATAACAACAATAATAATATTAATAATAATAATAATAATAATAATAATGAAATAGCTTTTGTATAGCGCGTACCCCCCCCCCCCCCTCAACAGCAAGCTCTATGCACTTTATTAGTGTTAATCCAACAGACCATAGAACATTTAGAAACATTCTCAGCTTCCCGAGAAGTATACAGTGCAAGCAGCTGATTAAGCGCTCAAACACTAAGAAACTAACACAATCTTTCGCTGTCTATAGCTGGGTACCCATTCCCACCTTGATGAAGTGAGGAAAATTCGAGTAAATTGTCTTTCCCAAGGACACAATGTCGGAGCCCTGACGAGATTCGAACCCACGACCTTATGCCTTACGGTTTCGAGTCCGAGGTCCTAACCACGCAGCCACCGACGCCACAATACCTCTATAAATATTCTAATAACGTTATACTCATGTGCAAAAGAATGAAGGTGTAATCGAACCTGCTCTAAAGGCTACATGTCCAAGCCAACCACTAGTACAAACGACCAATCCCCACTTTTCCATTTTGTGATTTTCTGAAAAATATAATATTTGTGGCGACCTGAACGAAAGGACATGTACTATGTTACATATTATAATGGGATTGTCCAAGACGTCCATCTCGATAAATTAAAGTGTGCCAATAACATTAAGACATCATTTTTTACGGAAAAGTGAAAAAAACCCCACGGTTCCCTAGAGGCATATCTAATATCTTTTCTTTTCTTCAGTTGAAAAACAGAATATTGCGTGGTAATTTTTTTTAAAGTAAGAGTTTCACAGCTTTTGTTTAAAGGATAGGTCATAGTGACATGAAGAGTTGAGGTTTGACTTGAAAGTGGCATTCATAGAAGAGGAGAGATAATAATAATAACTAGCATTTGTATAGCGCATGTCCCCACTCGAAAGCAAGCTCTATGCGCTTTACGCTAATTATGAGGACTATTGATGTTTGATAGGGAAGACTGACCAGACTACTCCAAAGCACCGACCAAAGAAAACCCACATTGTTAATTCCGTAAATATACACACTAATTGTCACTGGTGAAGTCAATGGATTTTCAACTTGTCATATAAAAGACACAATAAATAATATTCCCGCTCTTGAAGTCAATTTGTATCGCATCATAGTGAAATCAGCCGCCCGTTTTGTTTGTTTGTTTATTTGTTCGTTTGTTTGTTTGAATAAAGAGAAGCACATAGACACAATAATAGCATAGCTATTTAGTGCTTGTAAAAGGTAAGACAAACTATCTTAAACAACTGAGGGAAAATACAGAAATAGAACCTACCAGTGGCACCCTCCAACCCCCTGCTTAGGCGCTAGTAAAAGAAATGAAATTTAACAAAAAAACCTGCACTTTAATGCCCGTACTCCCTTATGAAAACACACACATATATGTTCTTACTACTGAAGAAAATAATGTTGATCGAAGGCACAGAAAATGTAAACTACACTACATCATTGGAAGTCGCCAGATTTTGGGGGCCATTTCCTCGAGAATATTTTCCATTAAACCAGGTGATCTCTATCTTTTTGAAAAGCAAATATCTCGATTTTTTATTTTAGATTAATATGTATTTTTTTCATCAAAAGGAACACAAATTATGACTGACGTTTTACCAAAACACCAATAGCTCTAGATGCCCCCAAATTGACGAGTCCCTGGTTCCAACGCGTCGAGGCATACCATATCTCATCCAAAATCTCCGTCTTATATTGAGATGTTAAATTGCACTCCACCGCGGTGGGCCATAAAGGGCAGAGTTGAAGCAGCCACCCTTCTTAATGATCAGAATTATCATATTATGTAGGTCAAAGAGGGCGAAGGACATTCACAATAATTACAATCGCACCCATTCAGAGATGCCAAAATAAAAAAGACAATTCTATTTCAGTTCTTTATTTCCGAGATAACGTTCAGCAAATCAATCTTCCTGAGGTTTAAATTTATCCTGCCAAGTGAAAAGAACATAATAAGATCGAATAGAATCAGCTTAAAAGCAACAACGTTTCCTCCCTTCTCTTAACACCTCCATAAATCAAAGAAAAAATGAACTCCACCGGGACACGCCTACGAACTCTACCACCACTCGAGACAGTAAAAACTAACAATTTAAGAAAACAAAATTGAAAAAAAAAAAAGAATGTCACGTGTCAAAACAGGATTCCATACTTTTTGTTCTCCAGGGACACTCGAATGAATGGGTTTTCCCGCCTCGATGGGCGCTGTGCCGTGCATTTCGCTTTGGTGTCTTCGGCCTTGGTGACACATTGAGACCGGGTATTGAGCGGACGACAGAGGAAATTGCCATTGTGAATCGTTGTCGGCCGTGCATGCAGGGTGACAGGGTGAACAGCAGATGAGCAGTGATTGTGGATAGCGTTCAGGTGAGTCTTTATATCTACATTTTGTCAAAATGTCGTGTTCTGCACGATAGTATAGTATCTGAATAATATTCCTCTGCAGTATGCGTGCAATAATATAAATGTAAATGCACTTGTTAATGTCGACATATTATGCACTAATTTAAACTTTTTTGAAAACCAGTTTTCTTTGTATGATATCTGTTCCTACCTTTAACACACAGATTACGTCATTTCTATGAATCATGAGATCAGAATAAACCTAAAAATGTACCACCTGCAGTTAATTTGGGCAAAATAGTGTTGTATTGTTTTGTTTGTGGCATTGCTTGTTTGTTCAAAGGAGGGAAGGAGACGGTTTGTTTGATTTAAAAAAAAAATTAGGTTTTTATCTTCTATTTTATTTTCTTTTCTTCCCCGTTCATTTGCTTGTCCCTTTTTGGAGAGAGGGAGGGGGGGGGAGAAATATGCGTGGGCTCAAAGTCTAAAACGGAGAGGGCTAACCGCCAAACCCGGCACTGTGTGTGTGTGTGTGTGTGTGTGTGTGTGTGTGTGTGTGTGTG
>NW_004797985.1:280526-285632 GCF_000002075.1 Aplysia californica
GGGTGGGGGGCAACGTTTTTTGGGGGGAAGGGGGACTGAGAAAATAGCTTAGGTCGGATTGTTCAACAAAGGGGGGTGTTGTGAAGTTGCTGAGCTTTATGATGTGGTTATTGTTTAACACTCATTTTTACCACTGAAAGGGTTCCGCGTAGGCCTGCATTGTTTGTGTCGGGCCTTTTTCTTTCCTTTTCCGTTTCTCCAGACAAGTTCTAAAGTAGCGCTTGTCAAACTTTTTTTATCACCACCTTTATGAGGCTGAACCTTTAAAAATGCCCGGACCCCCCCCCCCCCCTTTCCTTCCCCCCCCCCGTACATTTTCATACTCCCCCCCCCCCCCCCCCCCCCCCTTTCCTTCCCCTGTCCGCATTGTGGGGGAGGGGTGGGTGGCTTCTTTTTTTTTTTTTTTTTTTTAAAAGCCCCGCCCCCCTTTCCCCCCCCTTCCCCCCCCCCCCCCCCCTTTCCTTCCCCCCCGTACATTTTCATACTCCCCCCCCCCTTTCCTTCCCAACACAGCATTCATTTCCAAGAACATACTATAGTTATTTTAAGCATAAAAGGGTACATTGTTTGTTCCAGGCCTGTTCTTTCTTTGTCATTTTCTCCAGACATGTTCTAAACAAGAGTTTGTCAAACCTTACGTCGCCACCTTTGTAAAGCTAAAGCCATACCTGATTATTTCTAAGCCGGACATAAGATAGCACCTGTCACTCTCCGGGTTATCCCCACCGCCCAAGTTGGAAAACACTGTTCTGTGCCGTGTAAGTGGGTGTTTGGTGGGTGCTCTGGGGTGGTTTGCTTCTTTTTTTTCTCCTATCAAATAGCTACCGACCTTATCTCCATTTCTTTTTTTCTGTACGTTTCTGTCTAACACCTCTAACCTTTGACACGTACATGACCTATAATTGGTATTGCAATAATTTTTGGAAAGTGTTTTACGGCACTCGCAACTGAATAAGGTCATATGAGCACACGGGATACACTAAACATTTTCAGTTGGAGGAAAATTTTGAATTTTGCCTGGATCGCGGCCGAAGTCTACTCTTATCGATTTTAGACCACTTAGGGATTTTTAACGTGCGCAATTTGCACACGGGACCTCCGAGATTTTTCGCCCTTGTCCGAGAAGGCTAGGTGTAGATCTTTCCTGCCTGAAGATCAGGGGTGTGGCTGAAAGAAAGCAGTAAGAAGGAGCCAAGGAAAAGCAGTGGAAATTCTGCAGAAAGAGTCAGGAGCCCAAAGGAGGGGGGGGGGGGCAGAAAGTGGAGACAAAAGCAGACGACAGAACATTGCAAGAGAGCAGGAAAGGAGGTGAAAGGAGACAATTTTACAGAAGAAAATTTTTCCTTCGCTACCAGGATTCGAACCCGGGACCTTTGAATGAGAAGCAAGCACCTTAACCTCTAGGCCACGAGAGCCCCGTGTTGCTATAAGTGCTTTAAAACTCTCAATGATACAGGTTAAGCAGGACACATTATCCCAGAATGCAGACAGGAAATACTCGATATAATGGCTGCACGACCCTATAATCCAACTTAGCCCGGGCACATAGGCAGCTCAGTTCATACCAGCAATAACAGATAGATAGATAGATAGATAGATAGATAGATAGATAGATAGATAGATAGATAGATGGATAGATAGATAGATAGATAGATAGATGGATAGATAGATAGATAGATAGATAGATAGGCAGACAGACAGACAGACAAACATACAGACAGAGTGACGGAAGGACAGACGGACGGATGGACAGACGGACAAATAGATAGATAAATAACAGACAGACAGACAGACAGACAGATAGTTTCCGCTTTCTTAAGTTCCAGGAACATAATATTATTATTTAATTATAATTTTAATAGTTAATTAGAAACATTAATTAAAGTTAAAGTAGTGTTAACTAAATGAAACAAAGTCCATTCGCCAGTGCACCGAGAATCAAACCCATTTCCTGAACAGCAGTGTACAGGTATTCAACTAGATGGGACTGCTCGATTTGATTGGGTCAAAAAGTCGGCTCAGGTTGGCCAGTGCTCCTTGATCAAAGAGAAATCGGCTTGAATCGACTCTGTTTTCTGCTTAACACGCTCCCGTGAGCAATTGTTGAACATTAAGTGCGCACCGTTGAACAGAATCTGCTCATTTCTACGTGGGCGTTTCCCCTACAGTGGGGGCCCGCCCCTCGCATGATGGGTCGAAAGCGATTTGCTTACTTCAAAACCTAAATGATGTAAGAGGACGCATAAAATACCTATAGCCAGTTATTTAGGTTTTGGGACTCGTAACTGTGAGGTCGTGAGTTCGAATCCCGTTGGGGGCTCTACGCTGTGTCCTTCATAAACGAATTTTCCTCACTACACTTCACCCAGGTGGGAATGGGTACCCAGCTATCGACAGTGACATATCTTTTCAGTTTGTTAGTGTTTGAGCGTGTGTAAACCGTGGCTTGTACTGTATGCTTCCCGGGGAATCATTATTATCAAACGATGATTCGAGTCTCCGTATCTCTATGGGACCATATCGCACACAGTCAGTGTCTGCGCTAAAATAAATGCAGGGTCGCAACAACCCCACCAATCATTAAGCTTAGATGATGTCCATAGGACCGTAAAACATTAATTTGTAGGTTTTATTTTATATCGACCAATCATCAGCATCTCCGGGAGATATATCGCACCCGGCCATGACATGTCCTTCACATGCTGTGTCGCAACAACCTGCTCGCTGTAGAGTCTGAATCATGTTGATGTTGTCACGAGTAAAACATTTATTGAAGTCAGTGACCTCCGATCGATGAAGAACAGGGGCTTTTCATTTAATTCGATTTACGTGATGGGAGTGGGGGTATGTCTCAAAGAGCCAAATCCAACCTGAAATGCTAGGTGGGTGGAATGAAGCAACCTGCTTACTGTTCAAAGCCCATTAGTAGATGGTTATCGGGCGCTCTGGTGTCGTTTGCTTCTTCTCTTAAAATTATATCGTCCTTATATTTTGGTCTTCTACCAAACAGGTTGACATGTCTCTTTTCTTTAGACCACCCACTGAAAAAGTAGGTCATTTCTGCCTGTGGGTGGAAGATGCCATTGGGTACTGCTATATTTTGGTTGTACCTCTGTATAGTGGGTTGTGTGGCAGTTCATTCTTGTATGGTTTTCTCCTTCTTACTTATGGGACATTCTATTGTCCTTATCTTACCTTCTTCTTTTCCTTGTGTTCCTCTTTAGTGCCACTTCTAATCTTCTGCTCTTATAATATGACCTATTTGTTTTGCAAGTGCCGTAAAACTCTTACTAAAACTAAACGATAACCTAAAAGAATGTTGAACAGGATGTAAAGTGTTTGCCCCTTCTTTCTTAGAAAACATTTATCGTCCTTATCTCTCCTGCTTCTTTTTTATATTTATTACTCTCTTGTAACACATCCAATCTTCGGCACTTATATGACCTTATTGTGTTGCAAGTGCCGTAAAACTCGTAACCCCCTCCCCCCCCCCCCCCCAAACAAAACGTTCAACAACAACTATAACGACAACCTGGAAAAGTGAGGAGCACCATCTGCACTCAGCAGCTTGTATACTTGAGTTTCAGGTGAACGATGATAATATGCTTTAGCTACTTTTCCGGGTTCGATTTTCTCAAACGCTGTTCTCAAATCGATCGAAAATGTCGCCTCGTACATGGTTGAGTTTGTCAGTGTTTGATCTGTGGAACGTAAGTAACAGTTTGATGAGTGGGTGGTTGGCGGGTGCTCTGGTGTGGTTAGCTCCTTCTTTCTTATCAAACATCTATCGTTCTTATCTATCCTCCTTCTTTTTTGTGTTAGCAACTCTCTTGTAACACCTCCTCATATGACCTTATTGTGATGGAAGAGCCGTAAAACACTTACTAAACCTAAATAGTTTGATGTTGCCAGAAGACATTTATTACACTGGTTTTTCTCCCTGCTTCAGCCTCTTCGATCCATCATTTTTAATTGATGTTTAGATATCGACCTTAGCATTCTCCGATCGTTTTCAGCTTCTGCCTGTGTCTTATCCGGGTGAGAAATACGTCGTGTCTGTTACAATGTTTTGACGTCTGGATGGCTTATTTCGTGTTGTTGTTATCGTTGTTGTTAGTGTTGTTGTTTCTGCTGCTGCTACTGTTGTTGTTGTTGTTATTGTTGTTGTTGTTGTTGTTTGTTGATTATGATGATGCTGATATTGTTGTTGCTTCCATGGCGTCTGATTGGCTGTTTATGTGTTGTTGTTGTTGTTGTTGTTGTATCTGTTGTTTTTGTTGTTGTTGTTATTTTTGTTGCTGTTGTTTTTGGTGTTGCTGGTATTGCTGTTGTTGTTGCTGCTGCTGCTGTTGTTGCTATTGTTGCTGCTGCTGTTGTTGTTGTTGTCATTTTTGTTGCTGTTATAAGTCGTAGTGATGCTGTTGCTGGTGATGGCAGTAGTGGCGTAACAATTGTTGTTGTTGTTGTTGTTATTCTTATTGATGCGAATGTCTTTCATTTCCTTCGCTTTGTCTCTAGTGCGTCTTTCAAAGCGTTATTTAAAGATGTCAACTTCTACTTCTAGTGCTAACTTAAACATAATGTCTTTATTTCAGCACCGGTCGGTTCTGTAAATCGATTTTCAGAACTGTTTTGTACCAACACGCACACTGACGCAAGCGTTATACTATGGCGATGCCAATTTGCCTATTTTTTTCTGATAAAAATCTAAATGTTGGGCAAATTATATTCATTTACAAGGGAGACTGGTAATTGGAGGAAATTGTTGTCTGTTCAGTCCTGATTTATAGTCCTTATATTGGACGCTTACTGACTTAAAAGAGATGTAATACTAGTAATAGCTGCGCAGTATCTGTGCCAGTAGCAGCTTTATGATGTCATCGTGTGGCTGTTCTGGTTCACCGCCTTCTTCATCTTTCAGCAATTTATATCATCATCATCATCATCATCATCATCTTCATCCTCATCTTCATCATCATCATCATCATCATCATCATCTTCATCATCACCATTATCAGTCAGTCAGTCAGTCAGTCGGTAAGTCAGTCGCACACTCACTCACTCACTCACTCACTCACTCACTCACTCACTCACTCACTCACTCAC
>NW_004797985.1:287242-289847 GCF_000002075.1 Aplysia californica
TGTGTGTGTGTGTGTGTTTGTGTGTGTGTGTTGTTTTTATTTTGGGGGGGGAGGGGGGTTGTATACTGGGTGCGCTCGACTATAGCCTTGATCTTCTTTTAGGGTTTAGTTTTAGTAAGAGTATTACTGCTCTTCATTATGTCATATAAGTGCCGATGAAGAGATGTGCCGTAAGAGAGTAACAGACGCAAAAAATGAAAGAGGAGAGATAAGGACGAAAGATGTTTGTTAGGAAAGAAGGAGCACACCCTACCAGAGCACTCGTCAACCACCCGCTCTTTGGGTTTAATAGCGCGGCCCATTGTGCGAACACTTCACTGGGACATTTTTATATAAGGCGAGGAGAGTCAGCCATGACAGTGTGATGCCTAGAAGAACAAATCTATAAGTCTATGGAGTAACTGTACAATTCTAAAATCAATTGTCAAATCAAAAAAGGTCTTGTTTATTCGTTAGTTTGTTTATAGCTAAGTTTAGTTTTAGTGCGTGTATTATCCCACTTCCAATACTAATTTGTCCTAGAGGTGCCAAAGCTTCGAGGAGAGAATAGCATACAAGTAAAAAGAAGTAGAAGAAAGAAAGGCGATAGATGCGTGACAAAAAAGAAAGTGGCAACCACCCTAGAGCACCCACCTTGTTCACTAACAATGACCGTGCCTGGTGAAAGGTACCAAAAGACGCATTTGTTCGAACCGAGGTATCAGGCTTCAAAGGTCAAAAACTGAATTTTTGACAAAAACCAAGTTCCATTAAAATGGATTCTTTAGCTATTAGTATATCGATGTTTACAAATACAGACTTGAGTTTCTTTTACTTTAAAATACATTTTTAAAGATGTTTTTTAACACGAGGTATATACTGTACCTCCTGACTAAGAAATAAGTTCGGGAGATTGCTGTCTGCTCGCGAGGAGGCTCAAATTTACAGACCAAACTATCGTTAGTTTAAAATGTGTAATCCTTCGCTTGAAATAAATAACATGATATTATATTTTGGACTCAGACAACCTGCAGGGTGACATTCTTTGGCTGTCATGAAAGTTAGAGTGAAGACTGTGACCAGCGTTTGTGATTTTCATTCAGAAGTGAGTGGGTGGTTGGCGGGTGCTCTAGTTTGGTTTACTCCTTCTTTCCTATGAAACGTATATCGCATTTATCTCCCCCTCCCCCCGCCCTTTTTTATGTTTGTTACCCCCTTGTAACACCTCTAATCTTCTGGAGCTCATATGACCTTATGCAGTTACATGCGCCGTAAAACCTCTACTAAAACTAAAACTAATTGAGAAGTGACTGTACTATTTTAGTTTTCCACCCTGCCGAATTCATAGACTGGCATTACGATGTCCTAGATCGCTTTCTCAGAAATAATTCCGGTTTACCATCGAGCTTACTATTAACTGAGTCAATTAAATTTGGGGGGATTGTAGATACTGGATGTGCTTGGCAATCGTATAGCCCTTCTTTTGGACTTAATTCCGCTGCTCATTGTGTTCACACCTCGTAGAGAAGCTGTCATGGAGAGAGAAAAGAAGTAGCCATGATAACTGTACAATTTTCCTCTTTTCGAAATCAAAATTAGGCCCTGTTTATTTATTTGTGTGTTTGTTTTTAGTTTTAATTTAGTTAAACTAAGTGTTTTACAAAACTTTCAATACAGATCGATTAATAATGCCATATAAGTGCCACAGATTTGATGCAAAAAAACAAAACAAATAAGGACGATAGATATTTGATAGGAAAGAAAGTGACAACCACCCGAATCCTGGATGTCCGACTAAGAAATAAGTTCGGGAGATTGCTGTCTGCACGCGAGGAGGCTCAAATTTACAGACCAAACTATCGTTAGTTAAACATTTTTAATCCTTCGCTTGAAAGAAATAAAATGATAGTATATCTTGGACTCAGACAACCTGCAGGGCGAAATTCTTTGGCTGTCATGAAAGTTAGAGTGAAGACTGTGACCAGCGTTTGCCCCCACCGGCGTCCTCATTTGGCAGTATTGATCGAAAAGAGGATTTGGCCGGTAACCCCGAATAGCTTGGGGTTGACACACGCGTTCTGTCTCTGGCATGTTAATGAGTCCAGATATAACAGTTTTTCCATAGAGTTTGGCTGGGTTTTTATTTTCTTCTTCTAGTCGTTTTTGGTTTTCATTTTCTTTTTACGTTTTGGATAATAAATTGCTGCCCATTGGGGATGTTGCTAGGATCTGAAGCGATTAACTCGAGCTGGTGTCTGTGGTAATGACTTGTGTGCTTCCTCTCCCAACGGCTACCGTACTTTGACGTGTTTTGCTTGGGTTTTATTTATTTATTTATTTTTTTCTTTGTCTTACTTTTCTCACCTTCTGTTTCCCTGTTTTCTATCTGCTGTTGTTGTTTTTCTGCTTCATCTCCATCTCTCTCTCTCACATCATCTGTTTCCTGCTACTTCATGGATCCTCATCTTCCTCTACCTCAGTCTTCTTCCCTTCCTCCATATTATTATTCTTTGCTCATATCTCCGACTTTCCATTCATTCCCTCGTCTTCCCGTTCTTCCATGTCCATACTTAACTCCCCCCCCCAACCCCCGCGCTTCTCACGTGTCTGTTTTGTCTTTTTAAGT
>NW_004797985.1:293324-296108 GCF_000002075.1 Aplysia californica
TATCGCTCTCTCTCTCTCTCTCTCTCTCTCTCTCTTACTTAAAAATCTCACCCAATAAAGTATGTACGTATGCTTACGACAAAAACATGATCTACATTTTGTAACACAACCAAAAGGAAAGTAAGACGCAGCTGCCACAATGATGAGACAATCGAAAAAAGGGGGAGTTAACCTATCGGTGCATCTACGCTGTGTTCTATTTCCAATAACTAGTTGTGAGGCAGTGTGGTGGAATCAGGCTCTCGTCAAAATAATCAAAGAGAAGAAACTTGCATTTTTCCACAGGTTTGTGAATTTTAATCAAATTTTTGGTTTTTGGGATCAACACCTTTCATGCCCATGAAAGAACTAATTTCTCTGTGGATTTTTCTTTAAAACGTTGATTAAAGGCACACAAAATGTAAATTTTCTGTTACCACGGACTCTTAAGCTAAAGAAATAACCAATCTTTGGAGGCCATTTTCTCACTAATTTTACCTCAGAAAACAGGTAACCCTACCTCCTTCATTCGCAAATATCTCGAATTGTATTCTAGATAAATGGATCTTTTTTTTTCATCCAAATAGAGACAAGTGAACATGCTTTAAGGTGATACCAATAACTCTACATCCCCAACAATTGACGAAAGCCTGATTCCACCACGCTGCCTCCACTATGTTACACAACTATTGCCCTGATGCGCGTCAGCTGTGTCCGGTCAACCGTGTCATCGCCTCGTCTATTACTAGTATTAGTCTGTTCTCTTCCATCTGCTGTTCTACTCCTTCTATTTGCCCCCTTTTTTGTCTGCGTAATTGCTTGCTTGGTTATGGAAAAAGCATAATAATATTATTATTATAATTATTTTCATTATATTATTGATATCCCGTTTTGTTGAGCTTGTATTTTTTTTTTATTTTGCTTTGTTGTTTTGTTTTTTTTACCCTATGTGAATGCTGTTTTTTGTGTTGTGTTTTTGTTTGCTTTGGGTTTTTTTATTGGAAAAAAAAAGGAGAAAAAGGGATAAACAAAAGGGTGTGGGTGGTTGGCGGGTGCTCGGGTGTGGTCTGCTCCTTCTTTTCTATCAAACATCTATCGTCCTTATCTCCCCTCTTTCTTTTTTGTGTTTGTTCCTCTCTTGTAACACCTCTAATCTTCTGACGCTCATAATATGACCTGATGCAGTTGCGAGTGCCGTAAAACTCTTACTGAAACTAAAAAAAACAAAGGGTTGGGGAATGTTATGGAAAAACAATCTCAGCATGAGGCAATAGAAATGAGAATTGTCACTTCTTTCAGGCAACGTAAAGCAGTATGTTACTTTTGGAATTCGCAAATGTGGATTGCATAAGCTGCAATGAGTCATTGAGGACTTGGGCTCATTTTTAAAAGCAGTCGAAAAAAAAGGATTTTATTTTGATCTCTATTAAATTGCTGTTTCACTCAATGTTTTAATTAACTTATATTGATAATAAAGGTAATGGAGTACACAGTTTCAAATGATTTGATAAATGATTACGTTTTATCATATCTATCTATATATTTATCTATCTATCTATATTATCTATCTATCTATCTATCTATCTATCTATCTATCTATCTATCTATCTATCTATTTTCTTGCAATCATACATTATCTACCGTGCGATGCATCTTTCTACTGAACGACACCATGGCAATATTTGATTTCATTATGTTTAAAGTTTTATTTTGTGATTGTCTTTTCAGACCTCAGTTTTCAGAACTGAAGTTTACACGTCTGACCAGAAACAAGTTTCTCTATTTCGTCAAAGATGATTTAACGCAAGCTGTGGAGTTCTCACAGACTCGAGAGCAAAGCAAACAGATTGTCTGGAATTGAAGTTTTGAGCAAACGACAACCTCGTAATCATTTGGAGCTGATGATTGGAGGGCAGCACTGGTAGGTCCTACTTCTTTTCTTTTCCACTGTTGTTTCTGTCTGTCTATCTTGCTTTGCCTCAGCACTAAATGACCGTTATCGGATCGATGAGCTTCTCAGTGCTCAAAGAATAATCCTTTGGATGTGAGAGAAGGTAGTTGAATGGTACCACTTGTAAGTCCTTCTTCGTTATCATCCCTTTGTTGTTTCTGCTCTTTTGTCTTGATTTTTTTTAGCCCTCACTGAACGTTATATCATCGATGTACCTTTTTTCTTTTTTTTACCTCACAAGCTTATATTTAGAAAAAAAAGAAGAAGAAGAGCGGTTCAAAAAGTAAGCCTTGCAGATCTTGATATCGTGTTTATGAGATAGTCACCAGAACCCGGATTACAGGGACAACTACTACACGCCCTTGGCGATGAGGTTGATTTATTTAATGCAAATGTTTCAGAGCCCCCAATCTCAACCCTCTCCCCCCCCCAAAAAAAAATAAGAAAAAGAAATAAAACAATAAAACAATAAAATAAAATAAAAAATACAAAAAATTATCTAAAATTATCTTTTTATAAAAATAAAAATAAAAATAAAAATTGCAAAAAATAAATAATTTATAAATTCAGAGAATAAAAAACAGTACAATTTCTGACAAGATAAGATGACATAAGGGGCAGGCTGTGGTACTTTTACCCATCAGAGCCATTCCTTGCTGAATTCGATGCAGTATCCTTCAGAATAGACAGATCTTCCATACAATACCTACATCACCCTGGATTTGCGCTTTCGTCTTATATGTCATAATATCATATGTGAGCAACCTCGACGAACCCAATCATTTCAACATTGAATCATGCTAAGCCAAGAGAGACAAAAAAAACAACAACAAACTTCAACAACAACAAACACC
>NW_004797985.1:297635-298964 GCF_000002075.1 Aplysia californica
ACACACACACACACACACACACACACAAAACAACCTTTCTAAACCCCGAGCGCTTCAACAGGAAACGGAGACATCTTTTACTTTTAGAACCAAGCATGCATTATTTGCATTGGCGCCTACATTCATTGTGCTGTCTCTTATATTTACTATATTGACGCCTATAATTAATAATTAGATTAACCCTTACATTTGTTATAATATGTGAGTGGTTGGTGGGTGCTCTGGCGTGGTCTGCTTCTTCTTTCCTATCAAATATCTATTGTCTTCATCTCCCCTCCTTCTTTTTTGTTTGTTACTTTTTCTGTAATAACTTTAATCTTCGGCACTTATATGACCTTATTGTGTTGCAAGTGCCGTAAAACACTTACAAAAATAATTTGTTCTATTGACGGGTACATGTATAACATTGATTCTTTTATGTATTATATTGATGCATACACATAATAACATAATATTATATTGATGCCTACAGTTCTATTTTTGTGCACAACATCTGTTAGGTGTTCTCCCCACACCCATCCTCTATGTTTTACTTTTGTCTTTGCTGTCATCACTGGATCAGCTATTTCCCTAACTTTGGAAAAGCTGGTCTGTCCTTTAAAGGACGTTATTTCATTCAAACTGTCCCATAAACAGCCACAATCTCATTATGCTTCGTTTAATTTTCCACCCCTGAATCAGAAAATTGACTCGGCTTAACGATATCTATTATTATTATCGAGTCTGGTATTTGTAAACGCTACATGCATTTACAACGAGAAGCAAAATATCGCATCGATCTGATGCGTGTATCCGATTTCAATTCATTTCAACCAAAGATCGTACATAACAAGATAGTTCTCAAAAAAAAAAAAAATGTCCGCGGAAGTCTGCTCATTGGTTCAGATAGCGTTGCAGTCTTTGCTTTAAAGCTCTCCTTCGTTTTCGATTCTCCAGAGGAAGAAGAGGAATAACACAGTTTGTTAGTTTCGCTTCAATTTGTTTTTCACACAAGTAGGATAACTCTCTTCGGACAGCCCGCACTTTTTCGAAGTGGGCACCACCGGATTTTGAGGACACGATTTTAATTGGTTCAAGAAGAGGAGTGAACTATCTTGTTATGTACTATCTTTGTTTCAACTCAAGAAAACGATATTGGGCTTGCTGCTTGTTGGAGTAGCTGTTGTTTTTATCATCACAGGCCATGCACACTCACTGTTACTGTGTCTATTGTCTTTGGAGTTTCATTTTCTGTCACTCTGTTTCTCTGACTATCTCTCTTTCTGTCTCTTTCTCTCTCTGTCTCTCTCGGTCTCTCTCTCTCTCTCTCTCTCTCTCTCTCTCTCTCTC
>NW_004797985.1:300658-302236 GCF_000002075.1 Aplysia californica
TATATATATATTTACATATGATGTTTGAATTTGTATGCGTTGGTGAAGTAAATTACCGAGTAGAGTACCGTTATCTTTTTAAATCGAGTACCTCAGTGATTCTGAAGGGGGTGGGACGTTGGCGGGTGCTCCTGTGTGGTTTGCTCCTGTCAAATATCTATCGCCCTTAATATAGCTCCTTCTTTTTGTGTGTGTTACTGTTACTCTCTTGTAATACCGCTATCGTTCGGCACTTGTATGACTTTATTTTGTTGCTAGGGCCGTAAAACTCTTCCTAGAATCAAAGTTCTGAAGGGGTGTCGTACCATGTCAACACGAGCTGGTCCTGGCAATGACGATCGAGCTTCTTTTTTATCTATCGTCTTTATCTCCCCTTCTTCTTTTGTGTATTTGTTACTCTCTTGTAAAACCTCTAATCCTCTGGCGCTTATATCTCTTATGCAGTTGCGAGTGCCGTAAAACCTTTACTGTAAAAAAGACAATCGAAGCAGCAAATCTCCGAAATGTTTTTAAAAGATCCTAATTGTGTCACTGTACGTTATTTTGTTTTTGTTTGGTCAATGTTTTACGGCGCTCACATCTGCATACGGTCATATGAGCGCGCGGAACACATTAAACTTTTTCAGTAGGTAGGACATTTTGAATTTTGTCAGGGTGGCGGCCGAAGCCTACTCGTATCGACTTTAGACTTCCAAGGGATATTTAACGTGCTCAACTGGCACACGGGACCTCCGCAATTTTTCGCCCTTGTCCGAGAAGGCTAGGTGTGGATCTTTCCTACCAGAAAATCAGAGGTGTGGCTGAAAGACAGCAGTAAGAAGAAGCCAAGAAGTAGCAGTAGAAAGGCTGCAGAAAGAGTCAGGAGCCCAGAGGAGGGGGCAAAGGAAGTTAGCGGGGGGATGAAGAAAGTGAAGACGAAAGCAGACGACAGAACATTGCTAGAGAGCAGGAAAGGAGGTGAAAGGAGACAATTGTAGAGAAGATATTTTTTCGATTCGAACCCGGGACCTTTGAATCAGAAGCGAACACCTTAACCTCTAGGCCACGAGAGCCCCCTGTCAATGTAGGCGTAGCTCAAATGACGTTCAGGAGGCAAGAAAATAGGCATAAAACCCCAAGGTAAACTGAATAAAACATAAAACCCCAAGGAAAACTGAATAAAACAGTGTCATCATTAATAGGTGTCTCCGTACAACGTATTCATCACGACGAGATAAAAATAATTGTAAGAGGTGCCACGGGTTTGCTAAATACGATACTCAGTTAACATTTTCATCCCGTGATCTCGTTACCCTTGACATCTAACACAAAAATCCATTCGTTTCCATTTTCTTTTCTCACCACAGCCGTGGTATGAATGATAAAGGAAGCAAAGACTAGTCTATATTAATAGTCTGAAAGAGCAATATTATAGGGATGGATGCCATCATTAGCTCGGACATCGACCTCTAGCTGGTGTCATCGGCATGACAGGGTATTGATTGTGGGTGGGCCGATGAAGCGACTGTTATAGTTAGATTCTTAATTGTTTTCTATCTATGTAATTTTATACTTGACCTCTCTCTCTCTCTCTCTCTC
>NW_004797985.1:302669-303132 GCF_000002075.1 Aplysia californica
CTATCTATCTATCTATCTATCTATCTATCTATCTATCTATCTATCTATCTATCTACTTCTCCTTTGGCAGCAAGAAGCCCAACCTCCCTACGTCTTTTATTTACCTGCTGTTTCCTGTCTGTTCATTTTATCACCTTACTGACTACCTGCTTGTCTTTTCTTTCCTTGAAATAAACTCTCTCTTACAGAAAGGTCTTTGTTACATTCTCTCTCATTTCGTGATAAGGAGAAAAGGGGGAAGAGGGAGGCGGCAGACAGAGGCAGTTGGAGAAAAGTAGAGAAAGATAGAGAGATAGAGATAGAGATATAGAGAGAGAGAGAGTGGGGGAGAGATACAAAGATTAAAGGGTACGAAAACAGGTGTGTCTCAAAGAGGTGGTTTAAAGATGGAAATATAGAGAGAGAGATAAAGAGGGAGAGATGGACAGATAGAAAGTGAGAGAGAGAGAGAGAGAGAGAGAGA
>NW_004797985.1:317337-318525 GCF_000002075.1 Aplysia californica
TTGAGAGAGAGAGAGAGAGAGAGAGAGAGAGAGAGAGAGAGTGAGAGAGAGAGAGGGGGGGAGAAAGAAATAGAGGTCGAGACTGAAAAGAACAGACAGACAGACTCTGTGAACGAACATCTGTGGTCGAATGATTAGGCTCACCCTTACCGATGACTACATAGTGTAGTGATTTGGCATTTTTTTTATCGGGAAGAATTTACATTGAGTATCTCAGTCTTTTTCATGGGATGTTAAAACCTTTTCATCTCGATTGAGCCATGAAAAGCAGGGTCAAAGGCCGCCTTGAAAATTTTCTGAATTGTATCGAAGGGGGCATAAAACATCTACATCTATTTTTTTTTAAATACATGAATTATAATATCTTAATGACTTCATTGTCTCTTCTTTTGCCTTCTGTTTGATTCATATAATAATTCTTTATTTCTTCCTTACTGTCCAGATTTGGGAAAGCTTTAGTGTAGGTTTAGTAAGCGTTTTACCGGACTTGCAACACAATTTTTGTCATAATAAAGTGTTGAAGATTATTAGAAGTGCCACAATAAAGTAACAAATACCAACAGAAAGAGGACAGGTAAGGACGATAGATGCTTGATAGAAAAGAAGGAGCATACCACACCAGAGCATCCATCAACCACTCAATTTTATTATTTTTTTCTTTTAGGGTCATACCACGTTCACAAATTTTAATGTGTGACGCACTTGACCCATAATCACTGGGGACAACCTGATCCAGAATGAAACTAGCAGACGTAAATAGCCGTTTGATTCTGCCCGGAATTTAGAACAAGCTTATTATTAAAGGCTACATCTGTTGTCAATGTTTTGGATGGTGACAAAATCGATCTAGATCTATCATTGCGGATTACATGCGTCACGTATGACACACCGGGTTGTGAACTGCTCGGATAAAATATACAGAGACGAGATTTCGTTTCGATATTTTTATACGTCGAGAAGAAGTCACTATGCGTTACAACTTTAAATGTATCCAGTTGTCCATGATAGAGTATGATGAAATACTGTAAAACCTTGGTATTGTGTACAGTTATCGGAACCAAAATTTTCAACGTCTATGACGTGGTGCTTAATTTTAACTTCAAAAATGGCAGTAATAATTAATTGAAGTAACCGAGTAACAGATTTTTACCGTATCAACTGAGAAAGGGGATAAAAGGTTAGGGGGAA
>NW_004797985.1:322015-324272 GCF_000002075.1 Aplysia californica
GGAGAGAGAGAGAGAGAGAGAGAGAGAGAGAGAGAGAGAGAGAGAGAGAGAGAGAGAGAGAGAGAGAGAGAGAGAGAGAAATTAATTGTTCTGGGTCAACCCCTTAGCACACACAGCATCGACCTATCCTAATGACTCCTATATTTAGCCACGCACTCACCAACTACGATCCTACAGTAACTGCTCATTAATTATTCAGGTCACGTTCGAAAGAGCCGTATGATAACTGTGCAAACATGCTGTCAGATTCAGAAGGGAATCCAGACTAGAGCTTGGTGAAGAATCGATTGCGAAACCGATTCTCACGTTTAATGCTTCGGAGGAAAAGTTCCGACTTCTTTTTACGTAAATCAACGGTTACCAGTTACTTTAATAATTAAAATCTTCTTTTGTTTTTAGAATTTATTGTTGAAAAATAAGAGTTGATGCTTTGCAGTGTTCCAAAATCAAGGTTATTCTAAATCCTGAAGATGTTCGGAGAAAACGAGGTAACCACCCTAAGAAATCAGATTTTAGAAAGTTAAGTAATTCGGTCGGGTTCGAAGTCGATTCCTACGGTTCCTAGCTTACAATAATCGGGAACTGTGCCGTCCAGCACTATTCCACGCCACTTCAGCCTCACAAGATTCCTGCCCTGAGAGCTTTGGTTCCAATCTGGGTTCTAATTTATTATTCCCTTTGTCGTTTCTTTTCTTTTCTTCTGTTTTTAAAATTTACTTTTTTGTGTGTGTGCAATATTTTCTTTGTTTTCTGGGTTTAGAAAATTATTTTTATTGGTGTTTCTTTTCTTATTTTTGTTCACTTATTCCCACTTTTTCTTATGTCTCTTGTTCTCATCCTCTTCCCCCCCCCCCTCCCCTCTTTTTTGTTGATGCTTCTTAAGATTTTTTCTCCCTTTTTTGTCTTTTGTCCTTTTTTCTTTCTCTTTATTAAAACTTCCCGTTTCTTCTTTTTTCTATTTTTTTCCCATGTTACATGTTAAGCCTACATCAATTCTGGCGGGCAAGTTACTCCCACGTTCTCAAAAGGAGAAAAATTGGGGGAAGGTATTTGGCGGGTTTACATTTCTATATTTCTATTCTGCTTCTTGCCATCCGATTCTTCTTCTAGTTTTTTTCCTTCGAGAACGAAAAAGAACAAGATGTGGGAATAGAGAAGAAGAGAGTGGACTTCAGATTTGTTTTATCGTTTAAGATCTAAAACTTTCCCTGTTCTCTTTTGATTTTTCTTTATATATATCTATTTCTATTTTTGTCTCCACTGGTCTCTATCAGACTGTGACAGTGGGTAGTTGGCGGGTGCTCTGATGTGTTTTGCTCCTTCTTTCCTATCAAACATCTATCTTCCTTATTTATTTCTCCTACTTCTGTTTTTGTGTATGTTACTCTCTTGGAACACATCTATTGTTCGCCATTTATATGTATTTACTGTGTTGTAAGTGCCGTAAAACTCTTACAAACACTAAAACTAAGACTGTGACGCCGTGTGTAGGGTTGTGGTTATACACTTCGCCGTCGAGCACAGAAGGGTTGGGTTCGGATCTCACGTGAGGAAGATTTTTACCCAATATCTTCGTCTTCCTGCAGGGACCTTATTTCCTCTTAGTTTGCAATGGTTCTAGCAGGCATAGTCAAAGCATCCCGTCTGTCAAATGATCTAAATTGTTTTAATTTGCGTCGTGAAATTGCTACAATTACATTTTGGCATCGGTCAGTCTGTCTTCTGTGGTTACTTGACCTGATGGACATAATTCTCTAGAGAAAGGAAATGAGAGAGAGAGAGAGAGAGAGAGAGAGATTGAGAGAGAAAGAAAGAGAGAGAGAGAGAGAGAGAGAGAGAGAGAGAGAGAGAAAGAGAGAGAGGGAAAGAGATGGGGAGGGGGGGAGAAAAGAGAAGAGTGAGACAGAAATGAGGGAAGAAGCGAGTGAACAAGACTGCAAAAAATAGAAGAAGTGAACGAGCAAGAGCCAGAAAAAGAGAGAGAAAGTACGAAATAAAGAAGGAGATAGATAGATAAATAGACAGATAGATAGATAGACAGACAGACAGACAGACAGACAGACAGACAGACAGACAGACAGACAGACAGACAGACAGACAGACAGATGGATAATAGATAGATAGATAGATAGATAGATAGATAGATAGATAGATAGATAGATAGATAGATAGATAGATAGATAGATAGATAGATAGAGAGAGATAGAGAGATAGAGAGATAGAGAGATAGAGAGATAGAGAGATAGAGAGATAGAAA
>NW_004797985.1:325093-326505 GCF_000002075.1 Aplysia californica
GAAGAAGAAGAAGAAGAAGAAGAAGAAGAAGAAGAAGAAGAAGAAGAAGAAGAAGAAGAAGAAGAAGAAGAAGAAGAAGAAGAAGAAAGAGATTGACAAAGATATATAGAGAAAGACAAACAAACAGACGGATAGACAGACACATAGACACAAAAGCAAATATTCTTTAAGTGATCATGAGTGCTGTACGTTTAATTCCACGTCAGAGTAAACTTCTTTTTAACGTAAACAAAGACGTAAAAAAAATCCCAATAAAAAGACGTTGATATTAAAGAATAATTCTAAGGACGCTTGTAATTCAAAGGAAGAATGTGCATCACGCAAAAACAAATCCAACGAAACAATGCGGCCCCAAGTGAAAAAGGACCAACGGTTTTTGTTTTGTTTTGTGTTATGTTGGTTAGTTTAGTTTAGTTTTTTTGTTTAATGTTTTTTGTTTGTGTGTAAATGAATAGATAAGACAGGGCCCATTGGTATGCATAGACCTCTTCCACTTCCCTAGACACCCCCAATCGTCTTGCTGCGCATTCCCAATAAGTACGCAGTCCCACGTGACTCTCCACTTCCTGATTGCTCAATGCAATGCGTCACAGTAAGCGACATTTCACGCAGAATGTCGCTTTGACCCTTTTTTGTTTCAGTTTCTGAAGTTGGTTTTCTTTTTGTTTCATGTTGTTTATTTAAGTGTCTCTCGACGTCTGGGCGAAATATGAATGGGTTATTTTTCATGGTTAGCAGCGTCGGAAATGGTTCGTAGAAATTTCCTTTAAAAAAATATATGTAAAAAGTATTGTTTAAGTTTTTGAAAATCTTTGAATAGCATCAAAGTCACTTGTTGCATTGAAAATATCTTCACACAACCAGTATTTCTCAAAGAGAAATTTCTAGTTAGTGTAAAGACAAAAGAGCAAAGAAATCGACAAAATCACGGTAATTTAATTCAAAGAAAAAGCGAGATAGACGGAAAGAAATAAAAGAGTAAACGAAAAGAAATAAAAGAGTAAAAAAAAAAGAAGCGGAACCTCTAGCAGCAATGTTCAATCACTCGCGAGACAATTTTCCTGTCGTTCACAGTAGACAATTTCAATTCCATTCAATAAATCATTGCAATATATCGACCCTTAATTATTCTCTATTTTCCTCCTTGTCTCTGAGTTCTTGAGTATGTAAAGTGTACCAAGGTACAGCCATAAGGGGAAAGAAAGCCATGATTGTCAAATGAAATATTATTTTTTTCCTTCAATTCTTTTGTAAGTAAGTTTATTCAGTGTTTAAAGCCCACATCACATATTATAAAATAATCTTTTGTTAAAAAAAGTTTCCATAATGAAAAAGTACAGGTTCTGCACATAACATCTCTTATCATGGGTCAAAAATTGCGTATTTCTATCAATGGATAGAGTCAGGCTGGG
>NW_004797985.1:329244-331421 GCF_000002075.1 Aplysia californica
AGAGACAGTGAGAGAGAGAGAGAGAGATAGAGAGAGAGAGAGAGAGAGAGAGAGAGAGAGAGAGAGAGAGAGAGAGAGAGAGAGAGATAATTCTGGTCTGAATGAAAGCAACCTGCTAGGAAAAAGACATCAATACATCGAATGCTGAGATTTTCTGTGAACATCAAAAGCCAACGGATGTATGTAAATCAATCTTTTTTTACCCTTACATTTTGGAGTGGCGTTATCAAAACGGATGAAATGGAATCTATTAGAGATATGCATGGACTCATTTCAAAGAACCGGATTTTTAAATCAAGTTATTATAAACCAATTGTGAGGCAGCCTGGTAGAATCAGGCTCTCGTCAAAATTTCAAAGTGAAGAAACTTGCATTTTTCCGCAGGTTTGTGAAATTTTATTTAAAAAATTTTGTTTTTTGGCTCAACACCTTTCATGCCCATTAAAGAACTCATTTCTGAGTGGATTTTCTGAAAAACGTTGATTAAAGGCACACAAAAAAATGTTCAGTTACCACGGACTCTTAAGCTCTGGAAATTACTAATCTTTTGGAGGCCATTTTCTCATTAATTTTATCTCTGAAAACAGGTGACCCCCACCTCCTTCATTCGCAAATATCTCGACTTGTATTCAAGGTAAATGGATGTTTTTTTCCATCCAAATAAAGACAAGTGGACAAGCTTTAAGATGATACCAATAACTCTACATGCCCAAAAATTGACGAGAGCCTGATTCCACCACGCTGCCTCACAATTTCTCTGAACCGTGATAACACTATGTAGTTTAGGGAAAAGAGCACAATCAAGCAAAACAAGAAAGCTATAGACTTTCATAATTATTAAAATCACTGAAGTAAGGGCAATTATCGTCCAGAATTCGGTATTGCAAGGAAAGGTCTTTATGCAATTTGACTAAGCGAAATAAAATTACATTTCTTATCTGTTTTGTCTGTTGTTATTATAATGCTTAAGATGACAATATATTATTGTACTAATACTATTATACCATGTCTTTATGCCTTTCGAAATGGTCACTTTTAAGCACAATGGGGCTGTCCCGACAAATGCTGTTTGGAGAAAATCGAAGGTAAAGTTTTTGCCCCTAGCTCAATTTCTTTAAAAAAAACAGGGAGAGTTTTCTTTATAACCAAACTAATATACGCACCAATGAAACCAAACTTCCTCTAAAAATAGGGCAATGCCCACTTTTGGTGTAGGTCAAAATTTCTGGAAACCACTCGAAATCTGGGTTAGCCTGATTGTCCTTAAAAGCGACCAAATATTATTACAAGTCCTGTGATACTGAACAGAGTAACCTGACATATCAAAACGAAAACTGGCCCGAGGTCCTGTTGCAAAGACTTCCTTAAAAAGAAACATACAAACTATTTAACAAATTAATAAACACACAAACAAATAAACAAACGAATAAACCCAGATTCTGAATTAACAGAACTTTTTGCTGTCATTCTGTTAAGTGTTCAACGTCAGATCAATGTGAAATAAGAACTATTTTATTTGATTTATGTTACTGATTTTTTAGCTACCTTGTACACCATTCAAAACTGAAAATATTTGGTGTGTACCGCGCGCTCATATGACCTCATGCAGTTGCAAGCGCCATAAAACACTTACCAGAAAAAAGAAAAAAAAACCTCATTCAATCTGCTTTTTAATACCTTTGAACGTATCTATATACTGTATTATTCCGTGGAACGTATCTATACACTGTATAATTCCGTGGAACGTATCTATATACTGTATAATTCCGTGGAACGTATTTATATACTGTAAAATTCCGTGGAACGTATTTATATACTGTATAATTCCGTGGAACGTATCTGAAGTCCACTTTTAAAATGAACTTGTGGTCCCATTCACTCACTTGCGAACAACCATTAGTCCGGTTTAAAGAAATGATTCGGTTACCGAATTTCAGAACGAACGCTACACATCTCCGGAACCCATTAAGGCTTTATATCAGCTCAAGGCCGGGTTATTGGTTTCTTTAATGGCCTAATCTGCCAGAACAGAAATACGGGATATCGAGACAGGGCCTGCTGAATCCCTGGTAATAAACCGGAGGCAGAAACATGCTTTCTGGAGATGAGTGGGTGTGTGTACGTGTGTGTGTATGTGTGTGTGTATGTGTGTATGTGTGTGTGTGTGTGTGTGTGTG
>NW_004797985.1:334551-336480 GCF_000002075.1 Aplysia californica
TAGTAGTAGTAGTAGTAGTAGTAGTAGTAGTAGTAGTAGTAGTAGTAGTAGTAATGGTAGTGGTAGTGGTAGTGGTAGTGGTAGTAGTAGTAATGGTAGTGGTAGTTGAAGTTGTAGTAGTAGTTGTAGTTGTTGTATTGTTTGTGTCCCTCTTTAACTGTGCATTCGATACATTAGTTACACACTGTTCTTTGTCTCAAACTGTGTTGTTCACAACCGCGATAACAATCTTTGGTACTGTAACATAATTTGTTTTAAAAAAACCCAAATAAACACCCCAAAAAAACCTCTACGCCAAGATATTTTGGACATATTTTTTTTAGATATTGAAGAAAAAACTGTGTTTTTGTTTTCTCATTTTGCTGAAAAAAATCAATGTTCACTCACATAATATACACTATGGTGAGAGTCAAAAGTCGACGAAATATACTTTTTCTTATCTTACAATGTTATACTACATTTTTCTAGTTAGAAACAGGGCGTTCCATAGCTTTTATGTATATCTTGATGGACTAAAATGGAGCGTGTGACTCTTGTTCGAATTCGCATCGTAGCGTTTTTAACTTGGTTTGTTTTGGGAAATTTAAAAAGGCTTTCCTTCCACTATAATCGGTCCTGTCGGGGATAGATATTTACGTGGATGGTCTCTTCCCTTTTAAATAAGCTTATAGTGTACAGACGGGCGTTTCACTTTTACTATAATCAAAACACAGATATATCGACGTCTGTGGTGTAATGGTTACACTCTTTACCCTTGCATCCACCCCTTGGCGGTAATAATAATATAACCTTATGCATTTGCGAGCGCCGTAAAACCTTACTAAAACTAAACTAGAACTGTCCGTGCATGCTGAAGAAGTGAGTTCTATGCTCGAGTAGGGAAAGTATTTATAACTTATCTCTGTTTTTCTGCTAAAATGTTGTATCCGCCTCAACAGTTTGAGGTGAGGCAGCTTGCTGGCCTCTTCTCGTCGTAACCAAAGGGCCACTTCAGAAAAACAAAGTTCTATCTGACATATTTTACCGTTTTGAGTTACTAAGACCCTGATATCAGAAGCCAAAAGCTCTATCTGCTCTGTCAGAATTATAAGATTATTCTGAGCCGGTATCAAGATATTCAAAGAATTATATTTTAAAAATCTTAACATAATATTAGTATTGTGAAGCTCAAAATTTTTGACGTCAAATTGCTCAAAACTAGGTACTGGCCAGATAGAACTTTGTAATTTTAAAGTAGCGAAGTGCCAGATCTGCCACAGACTTCAGCGGTCAGAGTAGTTGCTCTACTAAAAGCATGTTATGTTGACGCATCAAAGTGTATTGATACCGATTCTCGTTTGAGAAGTTGACTAACTTCGCGATTGTACAACCTTTCCGACTTGACAAGTTGAATAAGTCAGTGTTCTATTGTGTTCAAGACTCGGCAGTCCTTTGAACCGAATCCTGAAACTTCTGTGTAAACTCAAGAAAGATAGGGAAAAGAATTTAGAAAGAAAGCAAAATGAAGGGGGAAACAGAAAGAATGATGAAATTAATGCATGTAAAAAACTGTTCACGTCCATTAAGAAAGAAGACACACAAACATTACAAATGTATCTAATTATATTGACACACATGAGTAGGTGGATAATTTATGAAGTAAAGAGTGTCTTAACGAAATCCAAGTGCACACTTGGACAAAGAAAGATACAGAGTGGGAGGGAAAGAGAGAGTGTGAGTGTATGAGAGAGACAGACAGACAGACAGACAGACAAACAAAGTGTGTGTGTGTGAGAGAGAGAGAAAGAGAGAAAGAGAGAAAGAGAGAGAAAGAGAGAGGGAGAGAGAGAGAAAGAGAGAGAGAGAGTGGGGGAGAGAGAGAGACAGAGACAGAGACAAAGAAAGAGAGACAGAGAGAGAGAGACAGAGAGAGAGACAGAGAGAGAGAGA
>NW_004797985.1:337241-338586 GCF_000002075.1 Aplysia californica
GATAGATAGATAGATAGATAGATAGATAGATAGATAGATAGATAGAGAGAGAGAGAGAGAGACCAGACCATCAATGATTTATTTATAGAGGCACCAGCCATCCATGTCCAGGTGCTGTTTTAGCCAGAGAGAGAGAGAGAGAGAGAGAGAGAGAGAGACAGAGAGAGACAGAGAGAGACAGAGAGAGAGAGAGACAGAGGTAGAGACACAGAGAGCAGGCGTGAGAATGATTAAGGGAGGATACTATGTTAAGAATGAAAAAGAAAACGAAATTAATGGAGAGCGTCATAAGAAAGACTTTGTGAGTCTAGTCTGAATCTGGCGCTTCCTTGTTGAGGATTAGCGATTAGTTTGTTCAAAGAGGCGCTTCTCTCGGAAGCAATGTCCATCTGTGATAAGACGTAACTATATCGGGAAAACTCATTAAAGTGGTTAAAAAACCCTTGTGAGGCAGCGTAGTCGAATCAGGCTCTCGTCAATTATTATTTTTGGGTATGTAGAGTTATTGATATCATCTTAAAGCTTGTTTACTTGTCTTTATATGGATGAAAAAAATATCCATTTTTCTTGAATACAAGTCAAGATAGTTGCAAAAGAAGGAGGTGGGGTTCACCTATTTTCAGAGGTAAAATTAGTGACAAAATGGTCGCCAAAGATAAGTTATTTCCTTAGCTAAAGAGTCCGTGGTAACTAATATTTTACATTTGTGTACCTTTAATCAACGTCTTTCATTTAAAAAAATCCTCACATAAATGAGTTCTTTAATTGGGAGGGAAAGGTGTTGAGCCAAAAAACAAAAATTTGATAAAAATTCACAAACCTGTGACAAAATGCCAGTTTCTTCACTTTGATTATTTTGACGAGAGCCTGATTTCACCACACTGCCTCACCCTTTTCACTGAATATCTCATCGTGAGCGATTTGAACAAGGCGGTTCTCTGTGCCATGTCAAGCGATATCAATTAAGCGACTTATGCCGTACTCAATTTAAGTAAAAGAAAAGAACACAAAAAGGCACGAGCACACGCGCACAAATACGTACATATACATACGCTCACTGACTCATTTACAAACGCACACACAGACACACACACACACACACACACACACACACACACACACACATACACAAACACACACAAACACACACACACACACACACACACATACGCTCACTGACTCACTCGCTCACGCGCACAAATAAAGAGGATGAGGGAAAGAGTAAGTGGGCGAGAGAGAGAGAGAGATAGAGAGAGAGAGTGAGAGAGAGAAAGAGAGAGAGAAAGAGAGAGAGAGAGAGTGAGAGAGAGAAAGAGAGAGAGAGAGACAGAGACAGAGACAAAAA
>NW_004797985.1:341603-343823 GCF_000002075.1 Aplysia californica
TCTCTCTCTCTCTCTCTCTCTCTCTCTCTCTCTCTCTCTCTCTCTCTCTCTTTCTTTCTTTCTTTCTTTCTTTCACCCCGGAATTTACAGACCAATTTGTTTGGGGGTTTTTTAAACTTTAAATCAAGCGTAACAGTTATCTTCAAAATTTACTCCTCTACACCTTCTATCCTCTTCGTACTTCTATGGTGAGATCAATGTCTCGGAGACAGAGACAGCCTTGATTTCACAACTCATGCCGGCAATTAACGTCACTGGGTCGTGCACAAGACGACAGCATTGATTTTGGGCATTTGTAGTCTGGGGAAAGACTCGCACATTGACACAATCAGAAAAAAAAACATGAATTGACGTATAAAGAAAAGTTTATTACTTACTTTAAAAAAAACTTTTAGTAAGATTTTACGGCGCTCGCAACTGCATAAATAAGGTCGTATGAGCGCCAAGGGGTAGAAGTCAACAGAGAAGTCCAAACCGGGAATCAGGCTTCTGCTCACCTCTCTAGCCTCAACAACACAGAGTCTGCTTTGACTATCAAGGCACCCCGGAAATAGCTGTTTACAAGAGAGTAATAAACATACAAAAGAAGTAGAGGAAAAATGACGATAGTAAGGATTCGGAAAGAAAAAGCAGCAGTTCTCCCTATGTTGTTCAGGCGCAGTATGAGCATGACATTGATAAATCAGCCCATTTACAATTCTGCTGTCCATAAAATGGTAAATATCCCCCTTGGCGTATGGCATAAAGGCAACTTCAGTCAGTAGCACTGCCCTGGTTTGGGGGGAGGGGGGATTCCTTACTTTACTTTATCCGACCTTTCGTATCTCTAGGGCGTCGAGGGGGGGAAGAGCTTTTTGTCTCTAGCAAGTTTGATGGTCTGGCTGGGTGGCATGTTGTAGTTTTCAGGGTCTCCTTCACACCTTCGATCCAGGTCTTCCTTGGTCTTTCTTTTGTCTGGTCTTCCTTGGTCTTCCTTTTGTCTTGTGCTCTGATATTTTTTTGTAGGACACTTTGCCAGGTGCCACACGTGTCAGTTGTCCAAACCATCTGATTGCTCGTCTCTGAATGTAGTGGAGGATATGTGTTGTTATCATCATTTCTCAGGAAAAGTTTATCTAACTTATACAACGAAAAACAGAGTTAATCTTGTGCCATGTTGGTGGCATATTGGTTAGGCTCTTAGACTCGCAACTGTAAGGTTGTGGGTTCGAATCCCGACAAAGGCCCGACGTTGTGTCCCTGGTAAAAACACTTTACAGGAATTTTTCTCACTTCACCCACGTGAGAATGGTTACCCAGCTATAGATAGTGGAAGATCTATTCTGTTTGTTAGTGTTTTGGCGCTTAATTAGCTGCTTGCACTGTAGGCTTGGGAGGAAGGTGAGAATGTGTCTGAGTCAATATAATATGTGAGGCAGCGTGGTGGAATCAGGCTTTCGTCATAGTAATCAAAGTGAAGAAACTTGCATTTTTCCGCAGGTTGGTGAATTTTTATCAAATTTTTGTTTTTTGGCTCAGCACCTTTCATGCCCATTAAAGAGTTCATTTCTGTGTGGATTTTTTCTGAAAAACATTGATTAAAGGCACAAAAAATGTAAATGTTCAGTTACCACGGACTCATAAGCTAAGGAAAAAACTAATCTTTGGCAGCCATTTTCTCACTAACTTTACTTCTGAAAACAAGTGACGCCCACCTCCTTCATTCGCAAATATCTCGACTTGTACTCAAGATAAATTGATTTTTTCCCCATCCAAATAAAGGCGAGTGAACAAGCTTTAAGATGATACCAATAACTCCATATGCCCAAAAACAGACGAGAGCCTGATTCCACCGCGTCCTGACACATATACACATACACATACCTACACACTACACATGTGGTTTTTGGGTTGGATTTTTTGTGGTTGTTTTTATTTTGTTGTTGTTGCTTTTTACTTTTGCATCCCTTTAAAAAAGTTAATTAGTGCTTATTACGTACTTATTTCATCAGGTAAGTAGTTTTACACAAACTACGCTTACCAAATCAACAACCTCCCTTCCTTTTTTTCTTTCTCCGCCACTAACTCTGTCTTTGTTCTTCTTTATGTTTGATATTTTATATTTATTGACATAATATTATTATTATCATGTTGCATATACACTGTATCTCACACTCTCTTTTTTCTTGTATCTTTTTGAATCTCTGTCATTCTCTCCCTTTTTCTTCTCTCTCTTTCTCT
>NW_004797985.1:346755-348425 GCF_000002075.1 Aplysia californica
CTTTTGCGAAAGTAAACAACTTGTGTTTCGCGCGCTCATATGACCTTAGCAGTTGCGAGCGCCGTAAAACCCTATACTACATACGTACACCATACCATACCATACCATACCATACCATACCATACCACACCATACCACACCATACCACACCATACCATACCACACCATACCATACCACACCATACCACACCATACCACACCATACCATACCATACCATACCACACCATACCATACCATACCATACCATACCACACCATACCACACCATACCACACCATACCACACCATACCATACCATACCATACCATACCACACCATACCATACCATACCATACCACACCATACCATACCATACCATACCATACCACACCATACCACACCATACCACACCATACCATACCACACCATACCATACCACACCATACCATACCATACCATACCATACCATACCATACCATACCATACCACACCATACCACACCATACCATACCATATCATACCATACCATACCCTACCATACCATACCATGCCATGAAATACTATATCATACTATACCCTACCAGCATATCATAGCATAGCATAGCACACCATATTATCATACTATAAAACAGCATACCATACCATAACACCACACCACGTCGTGCCATACAGCGAGAAAATGAATTCAAAGTCAAGCAACGTGGGTGGTTCGCGGGCGCCCTGATGTGGTTTGCTTCTTCTTTCCTATCAATAACTATCAGCCATCTCTCACCTCCTCCTTTTTGTGTTTGTTATTCTCTGGTAACACCTCTAATCTTCGGCACTCATATGACCTAATTATTTTGCAAGTGCCGTGAAACTTTTACTAAAACTAAACTTAAAGTCAAGCAACGTCAAAATGCTGACATCGTTTGCATGCGAGCCTCTCAGGCCTATAACTGTATGCCCTTGAACAGAATGAGCCGTTATGTGACGTCACACAATTGAGCTGTGAGCATATAATTGTAATGCGGTTATTTTTTTATCCCATGCCTTGCGTCAAGTTCGCAACTTTATTTAGGTCAATAAAAATATATCACTAATACATTTATGAGTATATTTATCGGCTAATTAATTATACAATATTTTGCGTTGGTGCATCTTTTCTTTTTTCTTTTTGTTTTTTGCTTTTTGTTGGGGGGGGGGAATTATTGATATATTGTGTTCGTCTTTGTTGCATAACCACCGTTACTATATTATCTCTCTCTCTCTCTCTCTGAGTGTGTGTCTCTGTCTCTCTTTCTCTGTCTGTCTATCTGTCTGTCTCTCTTTCTCTCTCTCTCTCTCTCTCTCTCTCTCTCTCTCTCTCTCTTTCTCTTCCCTTCCTCTCTTTCTCTACCCCTCTCTTCCCCTCTCCCAGTCTCCATCTTTTCTGTAGATCCCTCTCTTTCTGTCTAAGCACTTGTGTATGTATGTTTGTCTGTCTGTCTGTCTCTCTGTCTGTCTGTCTCTCTGTCTGTCTGTCTCTCTGTCTGTCTGTCTGTCTGTCTGTCCCTTTCTACCTCTGTACTTTACCTTCCCCTCTACGTATGTAAATATGTGTGTATGTATGTAGGTGTGTGTATGTGTGTGTGTGTGCGTGTGTATTTGCGTGTGCGTGTATGTAGATGTGTGTGAGCGAGCGCGTCCGTATGCTAAATCACAACCCCATC
>NW_004797985.1:349482-351116 GCF_000002075.1 Aplysia californica
CCTCTCTCTCTCTCTCTCTCTCTCTCTCTTTCTCTCTCTCTCACTGTCTCTCTCTCTCTTCCTCTCTCATTCTTTCTCTCTCTCTTTGTATTTCTAAAAAGCCAACAAAGTAATAAATAGATAAATCATAGAGGCAAGTAACAATCCTTTGTGTAGGGTTGTTTTTTTTCGCCTTGTCCACCCCCCCCCCAAATCCGAGAATCCGGTGTGAACCTATGATGACGCACGCTGGCAGTGCATGGAATTTGTCCTCACGCCAGGCAGAATTACCTGTACCGAGAAACACGGCACGGGGATGGTCCTAATGATGCGAGGAATGTCTTGCCTTTCGGCATTGTCTCACTTCTTAACCCTTTCTAGGCAGGCCAATTGTGACGACACGCGTTACTGCGCTAACAAAATGGCACGACATCTCATTCTGGCTACTGTTAAGATAATATGGAAAATAATATTGAAAATAATATGGAAAATATAAAAAAATCAACAAAACAAACAACAAACAAAAACTGCTTGCTCAACTCTAGATTTTTTAACTTCTAATAATGGTAAAAGTTCCCAAGCATGTTTCTTTTCCTACTTCCAGCGCATTTTTGTTTTGATTTTATCAAAAATAAATATCATAGTACCATCAAACAAAATAAAAGGAAAGTTGCCGGATTGACACAACTCTGAGATACGCCAATTTGCTTGCTCGTGCAGTGACGTGATCATCCAAAAAAAAACGTCGACAGTCAATTGTTGAAAATTAAGTCGAGTTATGTTAACAACTCCTGTAGCTTTAAGGATGATGAATACGTCAATAGAGCAAACATTATTTTTCAGTCGTCGTCCTGAAAAGGATAGAATTCAACGGGTTTTTTTTTCGGTAAGTGTTTTACGGCACGCGCAACTGTATAACGTCATATAAGCGTGCGGGAAACATTAAACATTTTCAGTTGGTAGGATCTATGGCTTTGTGCCGCCTGCAAAGATGCCTATTCTCCAACCAAGTAAGTAAGCAAGTAAGTTTGTAGGGAATTTTGAATTTTGCCCTGGTGGCGGCCAAAGCCTACTCTTATCGATTTTGGACCACCAATCGATCTTTAACATGTACAACTTGCAATAAATGAAACCTTCGAGATTTTTGGCCTTTATCCGAGAAGGCTAGGTGTTAGATTTTACCTACCATAAGATCATGGGTGTGGCTGAAAGACAGTAGTAAGAAGGAGCCAAGGAGTCGCAGCAGCAGAAAGGCTGCAGAGGAGTCAGGATCCCAGAGGAGGGGGTAAAGGAGGTGATGAACGCCTGAACAACGTTTTGACAAGCTATTTTTGTACAAAAGGGTAAATTTCCCTTTTTTCCAGTTGGCATTCCCAAGATATGCTTTAATTTAGCGGCTGACACTGAACGAGGGACATAGATAAGTACTTTAGAAGTATGGTCGTTTGCATACTGGAAAGTGGTGTGCATGTGTTTCTATATTTGTGTGTGGGTAATAGGATTTGCATTTTGGCCCAACTCTGAGATATGCCAATTTGCTTGCGCATTGACGGGATCATAAAAAAACGTCGACAGTAAATTGTTGAAAATTAATTTGAGTTTCGCTTAACAACTGTTGTAGCTTTATAGATGATGAATAAGTCATACGTCGGGGG
>NW_004797985.1:353133-360064 GCF_000002075.1 Aplysia californica
ATGTGTGTGTGTATATAAGAGATAGGGAGAAAGAGAGAAAGAAATCGAGAGAGACAGATAGATAGACAGACAGACAGACAGACAGACAGACAGACAGACAGACAGACAGAGACAGAGAGAGAGATATAGAGAGAGAGAGTTAGGGGGGAGCGGGGGGAGAGAATGGGCCTATATTTGAGTACAATAATATGTGTGTGAATGAGAGCAGTAGGCAGAAAGAGAGAGAGAATGATAGAGAGAGGAAAAAAGACAGACAGAAAGAATGAAAGAGAGAGAGAGAGAGAGAGAGAGAGAGAGAGAGAGACAGGGAGACAAAGAGAGAGACAGAGAGAGTTAGACTGGGTTATTAATGAATACTCCCTTCAAAGTGCGCCAACCTATCTAAAAAATATATTTATATCGAGCTGAAAACAGCTATGTACAACTTTTACATTTAAATAACCATTTGCTAAAAAAAATTGAAATACGATTTGAAAATCCAGTTTCTAAACCATCTTAATTTACGATAGAATAATAAAGGAATGTGCGGTGTGACTAATGTATTAGGTCCTAAAATGACTTTTGCTCACAACAAAAGCAAACCATTTTTAAGCCGTTTTTCTTTCCTATTTTTTTTTCTTAAGGTCTGCACAGAATTTTTAGCTTTTGAAATACAAGTCAGGACAAAGGAAAAACAACCTGTTAAAAGCTAATTAACTTTGAGTAAAAAATAAATAATAGAGTCTATGTAAAAAAAAAGAAATAAAACCACAAAACAAAGGAAACTTTTCGCTGCTTAAGCATAATATTTCATGATTATTATTCTATTCAAACGACAACAAGTGCCATTAATTAAACCTGTCACATCTACTCGCAAGTGATGGGAAGAAAAACTGACTATTTGGTTTTCTAACTCAGTGAGATAATACTACGTTGTGGAATCAGGCGCTAGTCAATTTTGGGACATATGAAGTTATTAGTATCATCTTAAAGCCTCTCCATTTGACTTGCTTTTGATGAAAAAAATATCCATTTATGTTGGATACAAGTCAAGATACTGGCGATTGAAGGAGGTGGAGGTCGCCTGGTTTCAGAGGTAAAATAAGCAAGAGAATGGCCGCCAAAGTTTGGTAATTTCAATAGATTGACAGTCTTTGAAAACAGGACATTTACACATTTTGTGCCTTTAATCTATGTCTTCCAGGAAAAATCATATGGATATGTATTTTATATGGATCTAAAAGGTGTTGAGACAAAAAACAAAAATTTGATAAAAATTGACAAAGTGGCGGAGAAATTATACCTGTTCCTTCGATTTCATTATTTTGACGTGCGTCTGCTTTTACTGCGATGCCTCACATATACTACGTGAATACTCCCCGAAGCAGGATGTTGGGACTGGCCTTGAAATAAACCTCTTATTTATAGCACATTGTTTGGGAACGTCTCATTTGCATACTGTAAGCACGCGATTGTTTGGTCAGCAGAATTCTGCACGAAGCCTGTGTCACTGAAGGTCACATGTGGTATGGCGCAGGTGAACTAGGGTTTGTATTTTATTGTGTGAAAGAAAGAATGAAAGAAAGAAAGAGAGAAAGTGAGAAAGAAAGAAAAAAGCTTGTATGTTCAAATTTCTGTCAAGTCGACTTTTTTTGAATTAAGATGACGTAATATGGCACACACAAACACTCACACACATACACACACACACACACACACACACACACACACACACACACACACACACACACACACACATACACACACATACACACACACACACGCACAAACACACACACATTGAACACTAATAACTAATATATTATTAGTCAAACCTGCTCTAATAACCACCTGTCCAAGACAATCATCCTGCTTTTCATTTCTTTAATATAATTGAAAGTTTAAGAGGATAACCTATCTAAAGTGATCCTCTTAATGGGTGATCGTCTGGGGCAGGCCACATTGAATTTTTGAAAAAAAATACCAAGATTTTTCTGTCAAGTATTAAACAAGCAGTACTGAGATTCGAAAATACATGTATTTATAAACAAAATCTATGGCATTAATTTAATATTCAATTTAAAAAAAATATTCTTAAAATATACTTTTCAACATTTTGCGAGATACAAGGTTTTCAATTCTAATGTCAGCATTTGCCCAATTCCTTTGTCCGTTGACTTGTTTTGTTTCCTTATGTCTTTGTTTGTTTCAGTTGTTTGTGTTGTACATTTTTTCAACCCTGGACCGGATCTTTGTTGAAAATCAGTGGTGAATCAGAGGTATGTGTTTGTGTGTGTTTTTGTGTGTGCCCTTGAACAAGACATGGTGACCTTAGGTCAAATGGGGCCTGTTCCAACAAGGGCTAATAACACTGGTGTGTTTGGGAAATTTTAATTGTATGTTCTCCTCTTCAAGTGCTGAATCTAAAAAAAGAAATTGATATATTTATTAGTATGGTTTGTCACTCTTTTTTCCTCTTAAAAATAAAAACAGGAAACTAACAAACAAAAAACCCAACTCCCCTTGTAAAAAAAACCCTGATAACATTGTGGTATTTTCCGCAATCGTTTAAGTTCTCTAATCATGTTATTTGTATGCTTCCTTGTCCTTATTTATTTCCCCATTATTGTGTAGTTAACATGAGAAAAAGATGTTCAAGACCCCTATAAAAATGCCGATTCAAGTGAAAAAGGACCGAACTACATTTCGTTTAATGCCTCAATATGGGTGGAAAAAGTCACATGAAGCTTAAAAAGTGGTCCCTACAACAATTGAATTTGCGTTAATTATTTTTAATTTTACGTTGGAAGAATGACTCAATGTTCGGCTTAGAAATATTTGTGTAGCCATTTGATTTGTATTATGTAAAGAATGAATGCGATGCTATTGTATATCATTCTTTAACCTTTGTGCATCTTCATACCCTGTTATTACTAAAAACAAAACGTTCTGATAAAGATAATTGACAAAATTGTTTAGTTGCTTTTCATTCAAAGTTGCGTGCTCTGTCTGAAACCTCTGCTTTGTCAGTTTTCACCATCAAGGAAATTTTAGTACTTTTCACAGGCGCATACATGTAAACGTACCTAGTGAAGAGAATGGAAGAATAAGTGACATTGACTGTAAACCTATTAAATTTTTTTGCTTCTTGCTGGTTGAAGCACGTCGCCTTTTTATTGACTGGCTAACGTTTTCTAATAATAATTTTCCCTTTGTTGCTACACAAGAGATGTTAAGAGAAAATGAGACTAAGGCATACATAGAAATACATACTCAGATTTAGACAAACGAGCAAAAATATGGAGACGATAATATTTTAACCTTTCTTTATCAAAAAGAGCCTGGGAAATAATAAAAGGGACAGACAGTCAGACAGTTTTCTTTCTGACAGACAGGCAAACAGAGACAGACAGATAGTTATACATGTAGCCAGACAAGTAAATCTTAATTAAGAGGATAATATTGTACTTTCTTTCATTGAAAAAGCTCAGGATATACTATTAGTGAGATAGACAGACTGACAGAAAATATTTCTAAAAGACGAGCAAACAAGATTGGTATTTGAAGCATCATGGTTGAATCACCCGCTCATCAAAATAATTGAATAGAATGTTTCTGCCTGTCTGGCAATTTTTATAGAATTTAGCACTTTGGGTCAACGTCTGTTATGTCCATTTATTAAAAAGACAAATCTTAGTTGAGTTTAATGAAAGAAGTTGATTACAGGCATTAAAAATGTAAATTTTCAGTTTCCAAGGACTCTCCAGCTATGGAAGACACCAACATTTGGCAGCCAATTCTAGCTAATCTTTCCTCTAAACCAGACGACCCCGTATCCGTCAGTTGCAAATATCCCGACTTCTATTTAAGGTTGATGGGTATTTTTTCATCGAAAGATGGTTAAATGAACAAGTTTTAAAATTATGCAATAATCCTATATGCTCACAATTTGACAAGCACTTGATTCAACCGTGTCGTAACTTATATCGCTTTCTCAGAATTACAAAGCTCTATCTGACACGTTCTTTTTTTTTGGCCATTTAGAATTACCGAGTAGATGAGGTCAGAAACGAAATGTTCTATCTGGTCTAATCGTAAGATTATTCACAGCTGTTAACAATATATATATATAAAAAAAAATGCATTCGATAAAGCTTGACATGTTGTGAAACTTCAAATTTTTCACCTCAACTTTTGTTCAAAACTTGGTACTGTGCTGATCATCATCGTCATCATCCTGTGCCTTGCCGACTGGCGTGGGTGATCATGGACCTCCACTTCACTCTGTCTTGTGTTGCCGACTGGCGTGGGTGATCATGGACCTCCACTTCACTCTGTCTTGCCTTGCAGCCATGGTGTCTGTCGTTCTTGCTGTTCCCAGCCATATTGTCATCTTGTCCAGTATCTTTTCCCTCTGTCTGCCACTGCCTCTCTTTCCACCAAACTAGCCTGTTGTTACAATATTCTCCAATACTTCTTTCCGCATTGTCTGTCCAATGAACTTTGGCTGTCGCATTTTTATATGCGTCATAAGCTGCAGTCTGCAATTTGCTTCAACCAAGACTGCGCAGATAGAACTTTGTAATTCTGAGGTAACGACGTGTCACCTTGCTTTTGTGTGTGAGTGATTACACTAGTATAATGCGTTGTTATTTACATGTCCATTCGCCGACGCAGGGGAAAACACGCCGTTAATTTATGTCTGCACCGAATCAATAGGGTTTATGTTATCTTAACATTTTCTAATGGTGTGTAGCTTCATGCAGTATTCATAACCCACTTAGCAGGGCATAGCTTGCCGCTTCATATCGAATTTACGATGTTTATAATGTCCCCTGCTGCTTTTACTCAAGAGAGGGTGTATTTTTGAACAGCAAAACAAATGTTATTATCTTTTTAAATAGCATATAGACGAAATGGATGGCCTGTCTCCCTTTATTGTTATGAACGTTATAAGAAGTGGGGTCTGCGGTGTAATGGTAGGGCAATTCGCGAAAGACGAATAGGGACGTCTTCTTTATCAAACCAGTTGCTTTATCACTCTCGAGGCAGCACACACTAGGAGCACACTTTACAAACTTACCACAATGTTGTGTATTAAAATCTACCAAAACATATCAAACTATACCACACCATACCATATCCACTTTTTGAAATAAAGAAAACACAACAAAAACAACCGAAACGACGACGACGATGATGACGACAATAATAACAACTTTTTTTTATAACAACAATAACAGCAACAACAGAGACAACAACAACAACAACAACAACAACAACAACAACAACAACAACAACAACAACAACAACAGTCACATCGACAGCAGCAGCAACACCACCGCCACAACAACATCATAAACAACAATAATAACAATAACAACAACAATAACAACAACCTCAGCATCACCCTCAACAACAAAACACCACACCACACCACACCACACCACACCAAACGAGTAAACCAGAAAATAATAAAAAATCAGCACAAATGACGTAACAGTTCACTGGGAGACTCAGCAGCAGCTCTTGAGCTTGGGCGTCGAACTGCCATGTAGTCTAATTTGTCAGTGATGGCGTAAAACAGTTACATTTTACAAAAAACAACTACAGCAACAACAACAACAACAACAACAAAAATGACGATGACGGTGATGACAGCCACAACAGCAGCAGCAACAATGACAGCAGCAGCAAAAACAACAAAAACAACAACAACAACAACAAAATATCAACAACAACAATAACAATAACAACACCAACAACGTCATCATCATCTACAACACACCACACAACACCACACCACACAAAGTGAATAAACAAAAATAATAAAAATCAGCTCAAATGACATAACAGTTCACTGGGAGACTCAGCAGCAGCTCTTGAGCTTGGGCTTCGACCTGTCATGTAGTCTAATTTGTCAGTGATGGCGTAAAACAGCTACATTTTACAATAAACAACAGCAACAACAGCAACAGCAACAACGACGACGACAGTGATGACAGCCACAACAGCAGCAGCAACAATGACTGCAGCACGACGAATGCCACCACCACCACCATCACCAACAACAACAACAACAGCAGCAGCAGCAGCAGCTGCAGCACCACCACCACCACCACCAACAACAACAATAACAATAACAACAATAACAATAACAACATCAGTACCATCAACAACAGTGCACCACATCACACCACGCGAGTAGAACAAAAAATAATACAAATCAGCACAAATGACATAACAGTTCACTGACAAACTCAGCAGCGCCACCACTACCACGACAACATCATCAACAACAACAACAACAATAACAACAGCATCACCCTCAACTACAATGCACCACACCATACCACACCACACCACACCACACTACACCACACCAAGCGAGTAAACAAAAAAAAATACAAATCAGCACACAAATGACATAACGGTTCGCCGACAGACTCAGCAGGAGCTAGCTCTTGAGCTTGGGCGTCGACGGTCGACCCGTCATTTCGTGACGACAGATCTCCCCCGTCCGTCCGTCCACTAAGACAGGCTTCCCTCCCAAAAGCCGTAGGTCCCACCCATAACATAACGGTAAATCTGACGTGCCAGAGCCTTGTGAGGGATAGCACGAGCGGGGACAAGTTATCACCAACTGAACTTTTCCCCGTCTCTCAACTCAACTCAACTCGCACGCGATGTCTACGGCGGATTCTGTGTGGAAAAAGCTGCTCGCTCTGTGTGAAAGTGCTTCTGCGTTTCTTTCTTCTTATTATAAAGCATGTTATGTAGTATGTATGATCTTTTATTGTTAATGCTATTGTGTCTGTTTTTGTGTGTGCGGGTATTTGTTTGTGTGTGTGTATGTGTGTGTATGTGTGTGTGTGTGTGTGTGTGTGTGTGTGTGTGTGTGTGTGTGTGACTGAGAGATATTTGGTCAGAAGATGAAAGAGGTAGTTGGGGA
>NW_004797985.1:360829-362338 GCF_000002075.1 Aplysia californica
AACCAACTTTAGTCAGAAGCACTGCCCTGGTGGGTGGAGACGGGAGTTCGACTCCCGTGAGAAAAATAAATTACTTTATCGAGTAGCTCTGTCTTTCTCTTGGGACGTCGATCTATCTTCACTCAGCAAGAATTGGTCTTAGCAGTCAGAATTGTAGCCGCCGCCCCACCTCTCTCACACTGTTTAAATTGTGTCAGCGGGGTTGTAAAACATTAGGGAGGCATTGCGGTGGAATCAGACGCTCGTCAAAATAAGAATTCTAGGAAACCCACCTTTTTTCTCTGGTTTTGTAATTTTTATTGGATTTTTATTTTTTGACTCAACGCTTTTTACGTCCATTTAAAGACACATTTCTGGGTGAATTTTTATTGGAAACCATTGATTAGGGGCACAAAAAATGGAACTTTGCAGATTCCAAGTACTCATAAGTAATGGGAATCACCAAGTTGTTGGTAGCCAGTTTCTCATTAATTTCACCTCTGAAACCAGGCGACCCCTCCTTTCTTCAATCTCCGAAATATCTTGAGTTCTTTTCAAGATAGATGGATGTTATTTTTTCACCTAAAGCAAGGCAGATAACTAAGCGTTAAGACGATTCCAGTAATTCCATATGCCCCAAAATTAACGAGCACCTGATTCCACGGCGTCGTCACACGTTTAACTATCGACAAGGGTCCAGACTTCTGGCTGTCACTTCCATTCAACGATCCCCTGGTGGTATGTTTAAAACATTGTCTCTTTCCAAACATTCCAGAAAAAGCAGGATCGTATTGTGTGGTGTATTAAAAATAAAAGGAGCTCTGGATTAAGCTGGCCTGGTCTGAGGAGAATTCAGCTTTCAGAGTTAATTGTCTATGTATTTATTTATTTATTTATTTATTTATTTATTTATTTATTTATTTATTTATTTATTTATTTATTTATTTATTTAAACATGTTTTTCTTCTCTATCATTTTCCAAAAGTTTTTCTTTGTATTCTAGACATTTTTCCACCCAAATTTCCTCCTTTTGATGTCGACTTTATGCCTCTCTTTTTCCTTTGTCATGTACTATATAACATATACTTACTATTATACATATTTTGAATAAAATAGTCCTTGGTAGTAGTTGACAAATTAATTAGAGTGCGGCACGCCGTAATCTGGCGACTTTTAATTAGTGTCGTGACTTTGACCGACGGCCTCAGTATTCAAACAATGGTGACCCTCGTCCAGGAACTAGGGATTTATCGTTCAGTGACTCTTCTGTCTGTTTATTTTGGTATCCCGTACTACATGTACACACGCTTCAGCATACCGTAAACATAAACACATTCAAACAGACACACAGACACACAAATTTAAATGATACGCACACATACATGAGCAAAGAAACTTTTGACAGAAAAAGATGACGAAAAACAAGAACAAGCACAAGAAGAAGAAGAAGAAGAAGAAGAAGAAGAAGAAGAAGAAGAAGAAGAAGAAGAAGAAGAAGAAGAAGAAGAAGAAGAAGAAGAAGAAGAAGAA
>NW_004797985.1:364456-366240 GCF_000002075.1 Aplysia californica
GTTTCCTCGAAACGAGAGAAAGCATTCACCTAATGAAAACTTTTATATTCTACAAAAGGAGTCATTATTTTAGGTTAATATCCACTAAAAGAATGTGGATTTTAAATTTGTTTGGGGGAGGGGGAGGGGGGAGGGAGGAAAGGAGGGATTCGTCCAGATCTAGTTAATTAATCAGACGTAGAGACATTATCGCTATTGCTGTGGCTGACAAATGGTATCCTTCACCTCGTTCAGAGGAACGGTTTAGCCTGAAAGTACGGACAAATTTAGCAGCATTAGCCTCTGCGAACGACTGAGTAATGGGGAATGTTCGTCATTAATTTCAGATCTGTTTGAGAGAAGAGACCCGATTTGTTTTGTTTTTCGTTGTTGTTTGTTTTTGTTTTTGTTTTTTGTGGGGGGTTTTCTCTTCCCTTGTCCATATTATTGGTAAATTTGTAAGGGTGTTAGGGTAAAGAGATGCATAAATAGACAAAGACAGCCACTCAGTTTTGGGGAAAAAGGAATACAGTCACACAGACACGACAGAAGGAAAGAATATAATATGTAAGGCAACGTGGTGGAATCCGGCTCTCGTCAATTTTTGGGCATATAGAGTTATTGGTACCATCTTAAAGCTTGCTCACTTGTCTTTATTTGGATGAAAAAAATATCCATTTATCTTGAACACAAGTCGAGATATTTGGGAATGAAGAAGGTGGTGTCACCTGTTTTCAGAGGTAAAATTAGTGAGAAAATGCCCGCCACAGATTAGTTATTTCCTTAGCTTAAGAGTACGTGGTAACTGAAAATTGACATTTTTTATGCCTTTAATCAACGTTTTTCTGAAAAATCCACACAGAAATGAGTTCTTCAATGGGCATAAAAGGTGTTAAGCCAAAAAAACAAAATTTGATAAAAATTCACAAACCTGCGGAAAAATGCAAGTTTCCTCACATTGATTATTTTGACGAGAGCCTGATTCCACCACGCTGCTTGACATATTATAAGAAAGACATATGGCTAGAAGCGCCTTTCAACCATCCACTTACAATGAAATAGATAGAATCGTTTGTTTTGTGGTAAAAGGGTGGGCCAGGAAATAGTGGGAAGCTGGGCCCGGCCATTGTGCTCTTTAGAAACAAGAAGAGTTGTATTTCTTTTCCGTGGGTGGTTGGCGGGTGCTCTGGTGTGGTTTGCTTCTTCTTTCATATCGAATTTCTATCGTCCTTATCTCCCCTTCCCTCTTTTTATGTTTCTTACTCTCTTGTAACTCCTCTGATCTTCTGACGCATATATAATAACCTTATGCAGTTGAGAGCGCCGTAAAACCTCTACTAAAACTAAACTAATTTCTTTTCCCCTCTTTGTCCCGTTTCAGGAAAAGACATGACCCAGTTCACTCGGGTTATCTTCTTCTGGGATTGTGCTCAGCGAACGTGACGAAGGGGAAATCGGCCCGATGGACGTTCAAACCACTGCGCACTTTAATCAGGCTTGATTTATATTTGTCAAAGATCGAATTCCAGACTGAGCCGACCCAACGCGTTATTTGAGTCCAAAACCCATTCTGGGGGGATTCTTACAAAAACAGTGAGTGGTTTGTTTTGTTTTTCTTGGTTTAAAAAAACATTGTTTTGTTTTTGTTTGTTGTTAATAAAGGTGGGTCGAGGTTGTACTAACTTGGTTTTTACTTTTCTGTTGTTCTGTTTTTAATGATCGTAGTGTAGCTTCGAAGGATATGGATTGGGGTATGGAAAAGGAGGGGGTGAGAAGGGTGGGGCAGGGTGTTTCATTTCAGGGGC
>NW_004797985.1:366340-369675 GCF_000002075.1 Aplysia californica
GGGGAAGGAGTGCTCCTATTGGGATGGTTGTATAGTTCGTCCAACTAGAAACATAATAGTTCAGATAACTTTTGCCTGCCAACATCAATCGATTCTGTCAAACTTTTACCAGTCATCTTGTATCAAGTGTCTTAATCAATTGTTTGTAAATTAATGGCTCTAGCCTTTGTATTAATATGCAATGTTTTCTCTCTGCCTATTAAAAAAAATAGTTTAATACTGGAGTGTCGATGGGTTAGTGGTTAGGCTTTCGGACTCGCAACTGTAAGATTGTGGGTTCGAATCCCGTCAGGGGCCCGACGTTCTGTCCTTGGGAAAGGTACTTTACACGAATTGTCCCCACTTCAACCAGGTGGGAATGGGTACCCGGCTATAGACAGTGAAAGATCTTGTCAGTTTGTTAGTGGTTGAGTGCTTAATCAGCTGCTTGCACTGTATGCTTCAGGGGAAGCTGAGAATATTATAATATTTTTTTTGTTTTGTGGTTTGCTGGGTTAATAAACTAAAAATATTATAGAGCTTGTTGTTAGCGGGAGTATGCGCTAAACAAATGCTATTTATTATTTATTAATAATTTAAATGCTTTATTAAAAGTAAAACATGTGATGATGCTCACCATAGCTCTCGTTATCACACTCGGACTTTTCAGGGTAAAAGCGGAAAAGGACCTTTTCTTCCCTTTCTATAATAAGACACCCTGATTGCACGCAATATTCTGGTTTGGAAATTTTCAATTATCTTGTGTTCAAATGGGGAGTTTTGCTTGTTTGAAAGTAACAAATAACAATTATATCATGGAATAGTTCAAAGAACTGTGCCATAAAAATATTGTGTATGTCAATTTTCAACCTCTAACTGACTCGCAGAAAAAAGCCAGATGTATCGAGGAGAAGTGCCGTTTCATACCAGCCTAAAATGTTGAAAATAAAATGTAAATTAAAAAGACAAATCAAGATTGTCATATATTATTTAAAGTATGCTACAGGCTCAACGTTAATGGAACCAAAAGCTATTTACAAGAGGCTAGTGCATTTTTGTGTTGGACAATCTGCAATAATGGACTTATTGATGGGTGTTATTGTTATATTAAGTATTGTTTGTTTGATTTTTAAAGATCTTTTTGCACAGTTTAAAAAAAAATTGGAATGTTTTTTACTTTGTTTTGATTTTTCAAGTCTTTCATAAACTATCGCTTTTTTGTGACATAATTTGAAGGTTTTCCACTCTTGCCGGTGCTGTCTGTGTTTTACTGTTGTCGTGCTGTACCTCATTCAGCTGGGTTTGGCCTTGACAGTCAGCTTAAAAACAGTTCGCCTACTAAAATTGGTCTTACCTATGTCAACGGAGTCGTGAACATTAATTAGCTTCAATGCAATAAAGCCTGCCCTTTACTACACTGTTAGGCTGTATAAAGTGCGAGTAAATATATTTCCCAGCTGTGGGTGGTTGGCGGGTGCTCTGGTGTGGTTTGCTTCTTCTTTCCTATCAAACATCTATCGTCCTTATCTCCCCTTCTTCTTTTTTATGTTTGTTACTCTCTTGTGACACCTCTAATCTTCTGGCGCTCATATGACCTTATGCAGTTGCGAGCGCCGTAAAACCTCTACTAAAACTAAACTAAAAATATTTCCCAGCAGGAAGATGGAGGTACTCGATACATAAATTCCAACCTCAGAATTACAATGTTCTATCTGAAATTCTAGAACGTTCTGAGTTACTAATGTCATAAGGTCAGAAAGCAAACCATGCTCTACTGCTCTATCAAAATCGTAAGAATAGTTAGGTTCATTATAAGAATATATTCAAAGAACTGCAGTCGAAAAGGCTTGACTTACTGTGAAACTGCAAAAATTGACGTCACATTACTAAAAACTAGGTAGTGAGCAGATAGAACTTTGTAATTCTGATGTGTGCTCACCTGGGAATCAAATTGAGGTCATTCCGTGACCAAGACAGGGAGCTTAGTAATTACCCCACACACGCGCGCGTGATCAAAGCGATAATTATGCAAATGAGTATGTAAATATAGGCATAAAGGATTAATGATATTGTTCTGCACTTTTGCCGCCTACGCTGACATGTCCGTCTTCGTGTTGATGGGGTATGTGTTTCAACACTATCGGGTTGCGAAATGTTTGGTAGTTGTTTCTTAAATAAAGCCTTACAATCATGTTCCGAAACAAGGATAGTTCAATAAAGCCTTACAATCACGTACCCAAAAAAACTATAGGTCAAGTTCAAGAAGGCCAAAAATCATAATATCCCCAAACAACGGAACGCCTTGCAATAATGTAACAAAGCAACGATAGTTTAAAAACAAGCCCCAGATTCAATATCTCAAAACAAGGAAAGTTCCAGAAAGCCTTATAATCAGGGCCGCAAACAAGGATAGTTCAAGAACAACCACGTAGCAGGTCCGGCCTCCGTCGTTGGCAATATTCATAATTCGACATGATACCAAATTCAACAATTGACATTTCACCACGATCTTTAGAAAACAACCCTCCCATTTTTGTTGATTAATAATTAATTAGTTACAAAATAATATTTCTCGACGAAGAAAAATATGAGAGAGAGTACGCACATCAATATAGCACCTCTATGATGATAGTTTGTTGCTGTGGGAGTGGTCTCAACGCCTGCAAACGATTTGTCTATTGTTTCAGAGTGTCTGATTTGATTGATAAGCTTTGGCCATTGATTGTCTAGGCTAGCATATTATCGATTACTAGCGCCTGCACGTTGACAGAATGCCATACTCCTTCATATGTTTCTCTTTAGCCCTCTGCTCAGCCTTTATGCGAACTCTGACAGGAGAAAAATAACTATCAAAGTGCGGATATCTAAATAAAAAACGCTTTAGTGTATCGATGTATTGATGTTTTGGGAACGGGGTAATTTTTTTTCATTGACCCGTCCGTCTCTTTGGCACATTAATCATATCTTATGTCACTTTACTGACGTAATTCTGAATACCAAATCTGGACAAGCTCACCTTCCGAGGTATTGCATTCATAGATGCACCGTTAGCTCAGGATATTTTTTTTTAAAGTGGGCTATCTTGGGAAAGGATCGGTCTTTAAGTTTGCTCTTGATCGTAACAGTCAAGTTTGAGGAGAGTTGTATCAATATTTAGACATTCTAGGTTTATTTTATCTTTTATTTCCAGTGCTATCATGCACTTTCTAAACTCTTGCAAATAAAATCATGACATGGCACGAGCTACCACTCGGGTCAAATAACTGTGGATGTTTGTGTGTGCAAAGGAGTATCTGTGTACATGAGTGTGTGAGTGTGTGTGTGTGTGTTTGTGTGTGTGTGTGTGTGTGTGTGTG
>NW_004797985.1:370176-373068 GCF_000002075.1 Aplysia californica
AGACAGACAGACAGACAGACAGACAGACAGACAGACAGACAGACAGACAGACAGAGACAGAGAGAAAGAGGGAGAGAGAAAGAGAGGGGGAGGGAGGGGGGGTAGCTAGACAGACAATCAGATAAACAGACAGATCGTGCTCTTTCCCTGGCTATAGCAACCTATCTGCCTTTCTATATTATTATATCTTATCTACCCATCCACCTGTCCCTTTCTCTACAAGTATTTCGCTCTCCCACTCCCTCTCTACCTACTTCACCCCACCCACCCCTCAAATCCCTCTTCAAATGTCTTGTTTTCTGAATGTGATTCGTTGTTGTTGTTGTTGTTTTTAATATTATTTTGTTGTTGCTGACACTTGCTTCTATGCAGTTTCGGAGAATATTTCCCGACAGTTGGTGACACTTTTAATTGGCATGCTGATGTTGACCTTTACGTCAAGACTATAGTTTAAAAAATATATGGATGTAAGACAGATTTTGCAATGGCCAGAGATGACAAAAGAACGCCACATGAAATCTTTTTAAAAAATTGCAAGAGTTTCTGTCTATGGATTGCCTGCCTGCTTTACTTGTACTTCCTCCAAAGTTTTTGGACAACTGACTGTCCTCGCAGATAACATAATTTACTTATGAAAATATCCCCGTACATTTTTCAGTGTAAATATAATAATATACAGAAACAATAATATTAGGACTAAGAGCATACTTTAAAGTAACAGTTTACTGGGATAAAGCAACCTCTCGTCAAAGCAGCGGTTAATTTAATTTTAAAATCTCTGCATTGATTTCCACAGAAAAAAACTATTTATTGTTCTAACATTTTTAGTGTAAGGAGTTTCATCCGGTCCTTCTTACAGCAGTGTTGGAAGGGGCGTTGAACCTAGACGGCAATAACTCACGTCCATAAATCGTTTGTTTGGTCAAGCAGAGAAATCTGAATAACTGCCACAAAACTGCCCTGGTTTTATTTCAATTGTGTATGGCACATTTGCATACAACAAAGCGCAGGTTTGAAAGACATTCCATCAGGTCTTTTATCCTCCAGCCGGAAAGAATGCAGACATAATTTCACTGACGCAGTTGTAAGAATTCTGTTTCGAAGAAAACATGGTCAACCTGCATAATAAACAGGACAGTAGCCTACGTTTTGCGGTTGACTGGGAGGGAGTCAGGGAATTTTTTATTTTTTTTGTTTTTGTTTTTTGTTTTTTTTGGGGGGAGGGGGTTGGTTGTGGGAGGGGAAAGGGGGGGGGGCGTTGCTACTTGGTCCAATTTTTATTTTTCTCTCTGTTGTATTGTATGACGGTGGTATATTTTCCCAGCACTAAATGACCACCGTTCGTTTTACGTTTCTGCGTGTTTGTGCTTCTTCTAAGACGTATTTGTGAGACATTGCAGTAACATTAGGAGCTAGTCAAAATAAAGAAATCGAAGGTACAGGCATTTTTCCGTCAGTTTGTCAATTTTTATAGAATGTTTGTTTTTTGGCTCAAAACCTTTTATGTCCACATAAAAACAACAACCGTTCCATTGTAAATTTTACAAGAAAACAGATATAGGACGCAAAATGTGAAAAGGACTCTCAAGCTTGTGAAATGACCATACTTTAGCGGCTATTCTCTCGCTATTCTACTTCTGGAACCAGGCGACACCACCTCCTTCGATTGTCAATATCCCAACTTTTACTCAAGAAAAATGGGTATTTTTTTTACGTCGAAAACAAGGAAAATAAATATGCTTTCAGATAATACTTATAACTCCACATGCCCACAATTTGACGAGCGCCTTATTCCACCACGTCATGACACATTTGTTACCAAAATAATACTGTGGGTGGTTGGCGAGTGCTCTGGTGTGGTTTGCTCCTTCTTTCCTATCAAACATCTACCATCCTTGTCTTTCCTTCTTCTTTTTTATGTTTGTTACTCTCTTGTTACACCTCTAATCTTTTGGCGCTCATATGATCTTATGCAGTTGCGAGCGCCGTAAAACCTCTACTAAAACAAATAAAATATTACAGTAATAATGTGCTGGTGGTTTGTTTGAGGAGGCCACTGGTTAGTTAAGCATGATAATATAATAATTATTCATTTATTTCTAATTTTCCACTCGTTTGTTTCTGTCTGTCTGCCTGCCTGTCTGTCTGTCTGTCTCTCTATCTGCCTGTCCGCCTGTCTGTCTGTCTCTCTGTCTGTCTCTCTGCCTATCTGTCCTGTTTGTCTGTCCGCCTGTCTGCCTGTCTGTCTGCCTGTCTGTTTGTGCGTCTGTTTGTCTGTCTCTCTGCCTGTCTGTCTGTCCGCATGTCTGTCCGTCTCTCTGTCTGTCTCTCTGTCCGTCTCTCTGTCGGTCTGTATATCTGTCTGTCCGTCTGTTTGTCTTGCTTTGTCCCTGCACTGCACTAAATGACAGTCACCCTGTCGATGTGTATTGTCTCAAGTCTCACTCAACACGACGGTTTTCCTTCATGTGTACTCGGCATGAATGTTAATTCTTAATTTATGTCCGGTCGTGTTCAGAACTATCGTGGGAGCCTTTACTGGTGGTATAGAACATCCCTTTGTTCTGGTCAGGTGGATAAAATCTACACCTCGTTTTGTGGGAACGTGTAACCCATGATTTATCTGTAATGAATATTTATTTACTTCTTTAGGTTTATCATACCACGTCTAGGTTTCTCTTATTCCGTCCTCACCCTCCCCTCCCCCACCTTTTCCTCCCCTCCCTCACTCTCCCGTGCTGATTACCTTTCTAGTTTTCACGTATGTTTCTTTGCTTTTTGCTTTTGTGAAGATGTCTTTTCACTGGATTTGATTACGTCTGGTGTGTGCGTTATTTAAAGAAAATACCATGTGTGTGTGTATGTGTGTGTGTGTGTGTGTGTGTGTGTGTG
>NW_004797985.1:373168-374967 GCF_000002075.1 Aplysia californica
GAGGAAGTGTTGGTTTTAGACGACTTTGGGGAGGGGATGCAAATGGGTATAGTGGTGTTTCTGATGGAACTGTGGAGGGGGTGCAGTTGTAAATAAAAAGGTGTTGATGGAGGAAGAGTGGGGAGGGGGAAGGGGAGGGGTTATCGGAGGCGCTGGATAGACAAGGGAGGTGAGGAAACTGCAACAACAGCAGCTGCATAGGAAGAAACAATTTAAGCTCTATCACCAACAGAAACAAGTACGAAAGCCGTCATAGAAATAAGAACAGAAAAAAGTAATCAAAGAAAACAAGTAAAATAATAAGCCACAGTTCAACCAACAACAACAGCATCTACAACAACAACAATAATAACAATAATAACAATAATAATAATAACAATAATAATAATAATAATGATAGTGATAATGATAATTTAAAAAAATAACAACAGCAACAGCAACCACCACCATCACCACCATCAACAACAACAACATACAACAACAACAACAGCAACAACAACCACAACAACCACAATTACAAAAACCAGCAAGACAAATTTTTATAACATTATGGGGAGTAACAAAGGGAGAAGACTATACTGCATCAACGTTTTTGAGGCGTTGAGCCCTGGCGAGAATACACTTCTCAGGACGCAGATCAGCAAGTCATTGACTCGGTTACCCCCTTAAACCTGTTGGCCACACACGGACACACAACAACAACAACAACAACAACAGAGATGAAGGTTCTCGTGGCCTAGAAGTTAACCCTATCCGTACGTCCTGGGGTCATTTTGTACCCCAGGGGTTGTATTCTTCATATTTTAGAATACTTCTAGTACGAAGATCTCTTTGAAACTTTCAGTATTTCTCAAAAATTCTTTTTGACAGACTGCTATGCAAAGCGTAAGGGTCGGATTAACGAGTACATTTCCTCTTTGGAAAGTGTGGGGGCACAGAGTTCCCCCCCGTCGTTGGATACAGATAGTAAAACACGACGTACGGATGATGGGGGGGGGGGGCACAGAGTTCCCCACGTCGTATGGAGACGATAGTAAAATAGGACGTACGGATAGGGTTAAGGTATTTTTGTAGGTCCGCGGTTTGAATCCAGATAGAGATGAACAATTTATTCTCTAAAATTTCCTCCTTTCACATCCGTTCCTGCGCTTTAGCAATCTTCTGTCGTCTGCTTTTGTCTCCGCTTTCTAACCCTAACCCCTCACCTCCTTTGCCCCTCCTCTGGGCTCCTGACTCTTTCTGCAGCCGTTCTACTGCTTCTCCTTGGTTTCTTCTTAATGCTGTCTTTCAGCCACACCCCTGAGATTAAGGTATGTAAGATCAACACCTAGCCTTCTATGACAAGGGCGAAAATTATCGGATGTCTCGCGTGCCAGTTGTGCACGTAAAAGATGCCTTGGTGATCGAAAATCGATAAGAGTAGGCTTCGGCCACAACCCGGGCAAAATTCAAAATTTCCTTCCAAATGAAAATGTATGCAGTTGCGAGCACCGTAAAACACTTACCAAATTAAAAAAAAAAGGTTTATTAACTATAGAATCTTTCTTTTATTTGTTTTGTTTTTCCTCTAACCAACACAGGTCATTATCCGTCTGTACTCCATCCTCGTGTGCTCAGGAAAGCGAGAACGGTGGTCAATACCAGACTGGTCAGTACAGTAATCACATCACTATTTCCGGCGCTTGACCAGTCGTCATGTGTCAGCGCAATTTGTCAGCTGTTACATTAAACCACCCCCCGCCCACCCACACACCCACACACATACACCCACCCACACACACACACACACACACACACAC
>NW_004797985.1:376708-380779 GCF_000002075.1 Aplysia californica
TAAGAGCCAGGGGCGAACTCTGTGAAGGAGGGAGCCACATGTGATTGAATGAGAGAGTGAGGATGGAGCGAGTGAGTGAGCATGGAGTGAGCAAGGACGGATGGACAGACAGACAGACAGACAGAGAGAGAGAGAGAGAGAGAGAGAGTGAGAGAGAGAAAGATACCTACAGACAGAGAGATAGAGAGAGAGAGAAAGACAGAAAGAGAGGGAGGATTAATATAACGAAGGAGCAACAAAGGAGGAGGCTTTAACTAAAATATTTCCTCTGACTTAAAACCCCCCATAAAAAAACAAAAAAACAAACAACAAACAACAAAAATAAACAAACAAACAACCCCCCCCCTTACACACACAAACAAAAATCCCTCAAATTGTCATGTAGTTGTTATCACGGCATACCTACCTGTGCGCACCACATAACTTCTGCACTTTTTTTCACGTAGTTGTTTCTTATAAGCTTCTCTTGTCCCCTGATATCCCCCCCTCCTACGTCCGCTCGTTAGTCCAACTAACAGGCTAATCTCCCCGCGTTAAGGACTGTCTTAACCCTATCCGTACGCCCTGGGGTCATTTTGTAACCCCAGGGTTTGTATTCTTCACATTTTAGAATACTTCTAGCGCGAAAATCTCTTTGAAATTTTCAGTATTTCTCAAAAAATCATTTTGACAGACTTCTATGCACAGCGTACGGATCAGATTAACGAGTAATTAGTTTCCTCTTTGGAAAGTCGGGGGCACAGAGTTCCCCACGTCGTATAGATACGATAGTAAAACACGACGTACGGATAAGGTTAAGGACAGTCTGAAGGCAACAACAACAACTGCATTTCTCTAACGGTAGGTGACTAATGAGTACTTCCTTAACCCGATCCGTACGTCGTGTTTTACTCTCGTATCCATACGATGTGGGGAACTCTGTGCAACCACTTTCAAAGAGAAAATTTGCTCGTTAATCCGATTCGTAGGCTCTGCATTGCAGTCTGTCAAAACATTTAAAAAAAAATCATTTATTAATTAATTATTTTTGAAATTCATTTATTTATTTATTTTTTTAATACTGAAAGTGGCGTCGGTGGCCTAGTGGTCAGTCTCTTGGACTCGCAACCGTAAGGTCGTGGGTTCGAATCCCGTCAGGGGCACGACGTTGTGTCCTTGGGAAAGGCACTTTACACGAATTTTCCTCACTTCACCCAGGTGGGAATGGGTACCCGGCTATAGACAGCGAAAGATGTTGTCAGTTTGTTAGTGTTTGAGCGCTTAATCAGCTGCTTGCACTGTATGCTTCCCGGGAAGCTGAAAATGTTTCGGAGTGTTCTATGGTCTGCTGGGGTAATAATATAGTGTAAAGCGCATAGAGCCAGCTGTTGAGCGGGGATATGCGCTATACAAATGCTCTTTATTATTATTATTAAGTTTCAAAGAGTTCTTCGCACTAGACGTATTCTAAAATGTAAAGAATTCAACCCCGGGCGTACAAAATGACCCCATTGCCTACGGATAGTGTTAAGGCAACACCAACTACTGTTATTTTTCTAACGGTAGGTGACTAATGAGTACTTCCTTAAGGCTCAGCTGCAGTAGTCGTGTGTGTCCGGCTTCCGTAACCTGTGACCGGTGGGTGGTTGGCGGGTGCTCTGGTGTGGTTTGCTCCTTCTTTCCTATCAAGTTGAATAATAATCAAGTTTAAGTTTACTTATCAAGCATCTTTTGTCTTTATCTGCTCTCCTCCTTCTCTAGTGTAACACCTCAAATCTTCGGCACTTATTTTATGACCTTATTGTGTTGGAAGTACCATAAAACTCTTACTAAATCTAAACTAAGCTGTGACCTTTTTTTTCGCTCTCCGGTATAGAATTGTCAAACTATTGCTGCTCTGCTTAGTCTAAAGCTACCATTTCTTTTCCTTTATTTTTACGTTAAATAAATCTCGCGATATTTGCTGTGATGTTTTAAAGTTTTATTTTTAGTAAGACTTTTACGGTACTTGCCACACTAAAAGGTCGTATCAGAAATGCCGAAGTTTAGAGGTGTTACTAGAGAATAACATTTACAAAGAAAAGGAGGAGGAGAGATAAGGACGGTTGATATTTAAAAGGGAATATGTAAACTTTACTATATCCCCCTCCAAAACAACAACAACAAAAACAACAACAACAACAACAAACATCAACAAACAAAACAAAAAGAGAAACAAAACAAACCCCACCCAAACTTAACCCAGTGGGTGGTTGGCGGGTGCTCTGGTGTGGTTTGCTTCTTCTTTCCTATCAAACATCTATCGTCCTTATCTCCGCTTCTTCTTTTTTATGTTTGTTTCTCTCTTTTAACACCTCTAATCTTCTGGCGCTCATGTGACCTTATTGTGTTGCAAGTGCCGTAAAATCTCTACTTTAACTAAAAAAACCATAACCCAACCTAACCCAACCTAACACAAACCAAAACAAAACAAACTGCCAACCCCCCCCCCCAAAAAAAAAAAACAACCCCACCAAACAATAGGGGTATAGCAAATTTCATGCATCAACGCCAAACTCATCTATGAGATCACGCTAGACTTTGTGATCTGAACACTAGTAGGTGAATAATATGTAGGGTAGTATGCACTTTCCCTGTATGTAGGCAACAATAAGTAATGAACACGAACCTCGGGTTGAATCTGTGCGTTAGAGGAAAACAATAGTAACAACAGCAACAACAACAGCAACGACAGTTATCATCATCATCATCATCATCATCATCATCATCATCATCATCATCATCATCATCATCATCATCATCAATAATCATCCTCATCATCATCATCATCATCATCATCATCATCATCATCATCATCAGCATCATCATCATCATCATCATCATCACCGACTAAACAATTCCCCCTTTTCTTTATGTGTTTTTCTTTTTTCTTTTTTTAATCTTGAAACATAACAATTTCCACCATGTCAATACATTTTTACGTAAGCTACAGCTATCGGCACCAAAATCAGGACTAGAGACAAAAAAAAACAAACAAAAAAAAAAACAAAAACAACAACCCCCAAACAAAACAAGAAATACCAAAAAAAGAAGAAATATAGAGGACAAAACAGAAAGAAACAACGAAAACAATTTTCACCGGATGACCGGGCACAGGCTATATGACCCTGACGGGGTCATGACCCCACTGTGCACCGTGCACGCCGAGAGTCCATGAGTGGCATGAGTCATGTCTCCTTCCCTCTGCGACAGCTGTCTGTCTGTCTACCTGTAGTCTGTCTGCTTGTGTGTCTGTCTGTCCGTATGTAGTCTGGTTGCTTGTCTGTTTGTCTGTCTACCTGTAGTCTGGGTGCTTGTCTGTCTGTCTGTATATAGTCTGGTAGCTTGTCTGTCTGTCGGTATGCCATGTCTCCTTACCTCTGCAACAGCTGTCTGTCTACCTGTAGTCTGTTTGCTTGTGTGTCTGTCTGTCTGTCTGTAGTCTGGTTGCTTGTCTGTCTGTCTGTCTACCTGTAGACTGTGTGCTTGTGTGTCTGTCTGTCTGTCTCTACTTGTAGTCTATTTGCATGTGTGTCTGTCTGTCTAACTGTGGTATGGTTGTTTGTCTGTCTGTCTGTCTACCTGTAGTCTGGCTGCTTGTCTGTCTGTCTGTCTGTCTGTCTGTCTGTCTGTCTGTCTGTCTGTCTGTCTACCTGTTTTTCTTGTCATGTCTAATTGGCTGATAATTGTTTATTTGTCTACCTTCTCTCACCAAGTTCTCCCCCACCCCGCCTCTTTGTCTTTCTCTCTGTCTTTGTTTATGTCTCTCTCTCTCTCTCTCTCTCTCTCTCTCTCTCTCTCTCTCTCTCCTCTCTCTCTCTCTATCTCTGTCTCTCTCTCATTCTCTCCCTCCCAATCTCCCTCTCCCTCTATCTCTCTATCCCTCTCTCTCTCTCTCTCTCTCTCTCTCTCTCTCTCTCTCTCTCTCTCCTCTCTCTCTCTCTATCTCTGTCTCTCTCTCATTCTCTCCCTCCCAATCTCCCTCTCCCTCTATCTCTCTATCCCTCTCTCTCTCTCTCTCTCTCTCTCTCTCTCTCTCTCTCTCTCTCTCTC
>NW_004797985.1:380879-383653 GCF_000002075.1 Aplysia californica
CTCTCTCTCTCTCTCTCTCTCTCTCTCTCTCCGTCTCCCTCCCTCCCTCCCTCCCTCCTTGTCTGATTGTTTGTATATGTGGCTATCTAAGTGTCATGATGTTTCTTTGTTTGTCTTGTTTTTGTTGTTGTTGTTTTCAATTTGCCTGTCTGACAACTTACGGTGAACCTATAGCAGGCTTATAATAAGACCCATGTAGGCCTACAGTTAAGAAACCAAAGCCCTACCCCCCCCCCTCTAAAAACAAAACAAAATAAAACAAAACAAACAACTACATTTTTTTTTTAGTAGGTATTTTGAACAGACAAGCTCAGCCATACAGGTGGTCCAACCACGAACATATTACTCTAAAAAAAACGATCAAGACAGCAGAAAAAAAATGAAGACCAACATCATACATCATGGTGAATAGTGGTTGCGTGACTCGCAGTAGGCCTTAGAAATGGACTGTCTACACATTAATTTATAGTGTGTGTCATACCTTGTACTCTAGGGAGGGAGTAAGAGTGGGAGGGGGAGGGGGTGGGGTGATATCCGGACGCCCTTTGGTGTAAATCCAGTCAATGATTAGTGTTGCTTTATTCTGTCCGGCACCACATAGTAACATTGTCTCCCAGTGGGGTAACCAGATTTGTAACAAGACTAAAATATAGCAGAATGGAAAGCAGTTCTACGGCACATCCATACTGTTTTCCTTTTCCTAACTGTGGTTAGGATTCCATAGCGAATAATAAATTGTAAAACGCGCAGAGCATGATGTAGACTTTGCAGAACTTGGATATGCTCTACAAATAGACGCAATTATTATTGTTATTGGTCATCTTAACCCTATCCATACGTCGTGTTTTATTATCGTATCCATACGACGTGGGGAACTCTCTCTGTGCCACCACTTTCCAAAGAGGAAATTCACTCGTTAATCCGATCCGTACGCATTGCATAGCAGTCTGTCAAAAGGGTTAGGTTTTATTTAGAAATACTGAAAGTTTCAAAGAGATCTTCGTACTAGAAGTATTCTAAAATGTGAAGAATACAACCCCGGGGATACAAACTGACCCCAGGGCGTACGGATAGGGTTAGATTATGTCTAATATACTTTCATGAGGTTGAAAATTAACGATAGTAGAAAAACAAAGGATGATAATAAATATGGAGAGAAAAAATGCCACTGAAAAAGAGGCCATAGCTGTTACATCGGTAGTAAGTAGACTACTTGGACAAGACAGCAGAAAAAAACCCATAATAAAGACCAACATCATACATCATGGGGAATCGGGTTTGTGTGACTCGCAGTAGGCCTTAGAAATGGATCGTCTACACATTTATATATTACTAGCTGGGCCCCCTTTCGATGAAAGGGATGATCGGTGCTTTAATATAAGCTGAAAGTCATTGGCCTATTATATTTACACTCTACTGGAATGGGGAAATAAATATTGAGAGATGCAAAAAATTAGGTCTAGATCTATACTCTCAAAATAAAATGCGCCTCTCGAAATATCACTTCCGGATTTTATAAAATTACCGAGATAGAAGCGTCGGCCTACAAAAGCGATCGGCGAAATAAAGAAATGTAGCTTTTTGCAGCAAAACTGTCTCAAAACTGAAAAAAACCCAAGGGCGCCATGATCTGGAGAATGTTTTACAGATTTTTTTTGGCGAAAACCGCATGTCAATCGATGCAGCCATTAAAAAACCTTTTGAATAGCAAAATTCGGCCACCACAAATAGATAATAGATAGAATGTGTCATACCGTGTGCTATGGGGAGGGACTAAGGGTATGGTGAAATCCTGACCTATTTTGGTGTAAATCCAGTCAGTGATTACTGTGGCTTTATTCGGTCCGGCACCACATCGTAACATTGTCTCCCAGTGGGGTAACATGATTTGTAACACAACTAAAATGACTGGATGGAAAGTAGACACTTTGCACTAGTTCTGCCGCACATCCATGCTGTGTTGCTTTTCCTAACTGTGGGATGGGAGAAAAAAGGTCACTGAAAAAGGGGCAATAGCTGGTATATCGGTAGTAAGCAGTCTATGTTAGCCTGAGACAAAGAGGCCTGTTTGGTATGTAATAAATCTGAATCTGTATGTGTAAATGTGATCACCGTTTGAAAAAGGACTCGGCTATGGCAGCGATATCATGTCTGTCCTGGTGGTCCTGTTCTGTTATAGCCGAGCCATCTATGTGACGCAACGCGGCGAAATCAGGCGCTCCTCAAAATAATTGAATAAAAGAAACCGTCATTTTTCTGGCCGTTGGCATTTTTTTTCTTCTAAACGTCTTTTTTTTTTTGGCACAAACCCTTTTATGCCCATCTAAAAACACATTTGTGTGTGGATTTTACGGAAAAACGCTGATCAAAAGCACTCGAAAAGTAACGTTTCAGTTTGCATTGATAATCAAGTGACCATTTTCTCTCTGATTATACCTCTGACATCAGACGACCCATATCTCTTTCAATCACAAATATCTGGACTTCTTTCAAAGCAAATGGGTATTTTTTCGCCAAGTGCAAGACAAATTAGCAAGCTTTAAGATTATACTAATAACGTTCTATGCCCCAAAAACTTGACCAGCGCATGATTTCACCACGTCGTGACACATAATATGTCCACCTGATACGTTCTTTTTTTTCTTCTTCTTCTTCTTCTTCTTCTTCTTCTTCTTCTTCTTCTTTTTCTTCTTCTTCTTCTTCTTCTTCTTCTTCTTCTTCTTCTTCTTTTTCTTCTTCTTCTTCTTCTTCTTCTTCTTCTTCTTCTTCTTCTT
>NW_004797985.1:387585-389043 GCF_000002075.1 Aplysia californica
CCCACCCACCCATCCATCCCCATTCTCAAGTAACCAACGTTCAGAAGGTTCGGTCCTTTGGGTATTCGAAACAGGACCATTCGTTCCCTAGTCTTGATGCCAACTGCACAAACGGCGTGCTCATCGCCTTCATACGCAAAAGACAAGAGTTCGATTCCTGAAAGGGCATCACTATTTTACCCGCTATCATTGTTTCCTTGCTAGGACGCTGTTTTCTGATCAACTGGACTAGTCGTGGCAGGTTGGGGGAGAACAAAATTCGCCCAGCAAAATAAAGATTTAAATTGTGATGATTATTATTTACTTTTTCATCCTCGTTCATTGCCATTAAGCGTCGAGGAGAGACGCCGTTTTCTGTGGTAGGCAACCTCTGCAGCCCTTCCAGTTGGGATATTGTGATTTCTCAGGGTTTCATTGACACCACCAATCCACTTTTTGCGTGGCTTTCCTCTTCCTGTACAGCCTGAGTGCCTAGTGTTACAGGCTCTCAAGGCTGGCGGATACAGGTATAAAACATAATAATCCATTAAATTGGTCGCTTTTAAGCACAAGGGGGCTATCCCAAAATATACTGTTTTGAGCAAATCGAAGGTAGTTTTTGGACAATTGTTCAGTTTTTTTTAAGACAAGGAGAATTTTTTTGGCTATAACCCAATAAATACTCTCACCTATGAAACCAAATTTCTCCTATAGGAAGGGCAATGCCAACTTTTTGTGTAGGTCAAGATTTCTGGACCTCCCCCCCCCCAAGAAATATAAGTTAGCCCACAATTATCCTTAAAAGCGACCATGATCGAACTACTCCCCAGTTGACCACCATTGTCGAGGAGAAAAAGGTCATCTAAGATAAGAGGTCACCTTAAACAAGTGTCATTTGAATATAGAAAAAGTGGCGAAGGGAGTGGGCGATAGTCATTTGTACAGGTGCTTATCTTAAACAGGTGCAGTCGTTAAGGCAGGTGCGATTATACAATCTTGCTTGCATGCTGTCAATGCCTATCGTCGTTAACATTCCCGGCACTTTCAAGCGGTCGATAGGTCATCCGGTGCCTTGCCGACTGGCGTGGGCGATCATGCACCTCCACTTCACTCTGTCTTGCGTTGCAGCAATGGTGTCTGTTCTTGCTGCTCCTAGCCATGTTGTCATCTTGTCCAAGTTCTTTTCCCTCTATCTGCCTCTGCCTCTTTTTCCATCAAACTTGCCTGTTGTTAGGTGCATTGTCATAATCTGTGGCATAGCGATTAGGCGCTTCACAATCGCAGGCAGAAGAATTTTTATATTATTAGTAGTTTCAGACCAAGACTCTTAATCAACGAACAAAGAAGTGCGCGTTCGCGCACACACACACATATCCATACAAATATCCATACAAATATCCATATAAATATCCATACACGCATACAGACATACACACCTACACACATGCACACACACAAACACACACACACACACACACA
>NW_004797985.1:392135-393230 GCF_000002075.1 Aplysia californica
TGTCGAGATACTATGTTCACGGCGACGAAAACAAAGGAGGAAAGGGGGGAATGAAGCGAAAGGAAGTGTCAGAAGACCATGATAATATGTTGGTCTCAGTGCACAACACACACGCATCACACTACTATAATATAATATAATTAGTATTACTCTTTTGCGTAGTTTTCTTTAAATTTGCGCCTACCATTCCTTAGTCTCAGCTCGACCCCAAAACTCTATCTAACGCCTTCATTGTTTTTCCTATTGCCACGAACATGCGTCAGCAGAAGTGGGAGAAGCAAGCGTAATTTGTCATTTCTCGGGTTCTTGTGTCCTTCTTAGTTAGGCCTATATTAAAAGAAAAAAAAAGAAGAAAAATGTGCAACCGTGCGCAAGAAACTATGACGTCATATCCATAAACTTTGAGCTCCTCATTATTAATAAAGCAACCTTATTAACATGTTTACGATATAATTAAAGGAAAGGAGTGTAAAAGTTCTTTGTTTTTGTTGATGCTTTTGTTATAAACCTTAAAATTTTTACCTACTAACCAGCAAAAGCAATGTACGTCATCAAAGGCATATTAGCGCGGCCAAATATTCACACGTTTCGCAGCAAATGGTTGTTTTTTCTAAGAGAACGAAGAGTGGTTTATCCACGTTGTATTTCATCGTCGTGTCTGTCGTTTGAGAAGCTAATATCGTAAGGAAATGTTCTTTTAAAAACTGAAGCAAAGACCAAGTCCCCACTATTCAAGATTATTTGCTTTTTTGTTTGTGATACAAGGAAAAAAAAAGACCAGGCAAGGCTTAAGCCCACCTCTAATATTAGCAAATAAAATGTAGATTGAGGTGTAAAACACACTAATACTAATTAAAAAAACAAAAGTTAGAGAAAATTATGCTCTATAAAAAGGTTTGCTCTTTTGTATGTGATACTATGACGACAGAGTCTTGAATAATAGTTCTAAGTAATTCCAGTAAAACATAGTATGTGTTTCAGTATGGTGAAACCAGGCTCTCGTCAAAAAGATTGATTCAAAGGAAGCCGATATTTTTCCAAATGTTGGGCAGTTTTCAGCCATTCTTTTTTCGGAGGCAAAATAGGGGTGGGAGG
>NW_004797985.1:393597-395096 GCF_000002075.1 Aplysia californica
TGTGTGTGTGTGTGTGTGTGTGTGTGTGTGTGTGTGTGTGTGTGTGTGTGTGTCTGTGTGTGTGTTCGTTTGTGTATCCCCGTTCCGTTCACCTCACTCGAATGGTTCGATGAATGCAAGTACGGTATGAAAATTACTGGGTACAATACCTCCAACAAGGTTGAAAACCATTGACCTGGGATATTATTCTAATTCAAGTCTATGGTTACGACTCAGACAAAACTATGGGTTGAGGGTTGTTTTGCGCGTTTATTTATTTCTAATCAAATACGAACAAAAAGGAGTATAAAATTAAATAATGATAACCAAGATCCATAGGCTGGTGGTAAGACATCATAAAAGTTGCACTCTGATGTATTTCTAGTTCACTATGGATCACAATATTTTAGCCAAAATGAAGGACAATAAGGGAAAGGTGTTGCATGCACTTGACTGTGGCGAGACTAGTAGTTTTGTCCTTTATATTTGCGTAATATGGCGGCTCGGGGATTTGCAGGGAGACTTCCTTTACAATTTACGGAAATTGTAGAAGGTGAAAAAAGATATTTGTGGCAATACAGTATTCTGGTCAATTTAACCGTATCTCATTTGCTCGCAAGGCAGTTTTAATTCGAATGTTGCGTTGAAGCATTTAATTTGCGGCGGCAAAGTGTCTATAACCACTTCGTAAGGGCAATGTTTGTAAAGATCAGAACGGGAGCCATGACAATGTTTGCTCAAGGAGTACAGAGCTATACCAAGATCACACGTTCACTGCTGGAGTTTTATTTTAAAGTGCAGAGTATTTATCCATTTTTGAAAAAAAACAACTGAGTCATTATTTCCACCTGATAGAACATAACGCACATATTTTCTGCATTAGTCTGATATTGTTGTCTTAATAGATTAGGTGCGTGAAGTGTTTTGAAGACATTCAAAGCAACTGGCATTTGAGAGACGAACATGTATTGTTGTTTGTTGGTGTTGTTGTCATTTAATATTGTATTTGCTCTCCTGAACATTTTACGAAATTGGATGTGCCGTTTTTTAATACAGAACTCTAGACTGCATCATAAGGGCTCTTCAAGACATATTAGTTTAGTTATCTCTGTTGACGTCGCTTCCTTAATTTTCCGCTTCTATCAAAACACGAACCGGAATAATATGGCATGTCCCCTAGGGTCAACGGGGGTAAAGCACTCGATCAGAGTCTGAAAGGATGTTGGCTTTGCTACAAAACAAGCGCACCCTAGCTAGTGCCACATACCACAGCTGGGCTGTAATGTGTGGTCAGCGAAAAAATAACGATAAAATGTACGAGAGACGCGGACCCCTCACGATAAATTAATTGGAAGCTCTTAACTTCCCCGTTTCATTCAGGAATAGCATTTTGTGTTGTGTTCTTTCCATTTTGTCTTACTACAAAGTCCCTCAGCGGTAGAAAAAGTCAAGGTCTCTGTTTTAAAAAAAAAAAATTTATTTACCCCCCCTTCCTCGTCTCTCTCTCTCTCTCTCCCTCT
>NW_004797985.1:395791-401043 GCF_000002075.1 Aplysia californica
TCTCTCTCTCTCTCTCTCTCTTTCTCTCTCTCTGTCTCTCTCTCTCTTTCTTTTTTTCTTTCTTTCTTTCTCTCTCTATCCCCCATCCTCCCCCCTCTCTCTCTCGCTCTCTCTCTCTCTCTCTCTTTCTCTCTCTCTCTCTCTCTCTCTCTCTCTCTCTCTCTTTCTCTCTCTCAGAACAACAAAAAAGAAATCCAATAAAACGAGCTCTCTTTTGAACTCTAGAAGGTGAAGGGACAAAGGTTAAGTAAGGTCACACATCCACATACCAACGATGTGTAGAACGTCATCGGGAAAGCTTCAAGGTCATGGAAAACATTTTTACAATATTGTATAATGTCTTCCTAATTGTCTACTGTCCTATTTCATTATGAAAACGTGATTCAATAACACCACAGGAATTTGAAATGTTGATATTTATGTCATTTATATTAATTTATACTGTTTTCATGAAAATCTTTTTAATACGCGTCTGGTTTTTTTGGTGATAAGGAACAATGACCTGAAACACTTAAAAAAAACATACATATGATATTCTTTGTCCCCGTACTATGGATGTCTTACTTTTATAATTGGGTTTTGTACTCCGTCTGTCTCTATCTTTCTCCTTCTTGCTCTCTCTCTACCCCCCTCTCTCTCTCTCTCTCCCTCTCTCTCTCTCTCTCTCTCTCTGACTCTCTCTCTCTCTCTCAATCTCTCTTTCCCGCGGGCTCTCTTTATCCTTCCTCTCTCTTTATCCATAAGTCAATTTGTCTATATACTATTTCTCTAGTTCTCGAACTCTCCCGATCTATCTATTAATTAATCCATCAATATCTACCTCTGTCTCCTTCTTTATCAGTACGCCGTCTCTTAATCTATATATATATATAACTAATTCTGAATACTGGTTTATCTGTCCCATTTTTCACTGCTTTTGGTAAAATTTTTACGGCGCTCGGAGCTCTTTCACTGTGAGGAGAGAATGGAAATAAACCTCCTTTGACCTCCTGAATTACTCCCAGCAAGAAGGCCAGAGGTCAAAGGGTATCTGAGTCCACACATACAGCGGCTGATTTGTGGTGAAACGTAATCTGTGCGAGCGCCAAGGTCATTGGAACTAGTCGATCTGTCACTCTGCTAGGTCAGAAGGTCATACCTGCCGCCTCGGTCTGTGAGTTATCCATAGCAGAAACAACAATTAATGACTTAATCACTTAATCAACTCAAATGGCAGCTGAATCGGAAAAGTAAAGTAAAGTATGGCTTAATACCTTGCTGATAAATGATGCGATATTGATGAAAAGGATTCTATTTCTCTGCCTCGTGTCCCCTTAATCGAGTGTCATGGCATACTTTTGTTATGCATGGTCTTTGTCTTGTTTCTTTCTTACTATTTGTGTGGGTCTTTTTGCTATGTTTCTGTCTCTCTCTCTCTCTCTCTCTCTCTCTCTCTCTCTCTCTCTCTCTCTCTCTCTCTCGGCATAGAACGAAAGATCCTTTCTTATAAAATATTTAAAATTTAGTTTAAGTAAGTAGGAGTTCTAAGGTATTTGAAACACAGTTAGGCCTTGTCAGTGTCGAGGTTTTGAGTGGTTACTAAGGAGTAATAGGCAAATAAAAGGAAGAGATAATTATAAAGACGGTAGATATAAGTTTGATAGGAAAGAAGTAGTAAACCTCACAAGAGCGCAATGAGGTTTCCAAGGAGACTTAATCTTTGTAAGTCACTAAGGTTTGGCTCCCATTATCATATTGATTTTACCTTTGACCCCCACCTTCAGTTATTGCAAATATTTATACTTCTATACGATTTTTAAAATCTAAAACAAAGTAAATTAATATATTAACAAACAAACAAATAAATAAATACATAAATAATGATAATAATAAGACAAATACGTTTTCTTAAAAAATGGACTTAAGATAATACCAATAACCCAATTTTGCCAAAATTGACTGCCACCGTGTCGTGACACACTTGTGGAGTGTCTTGGTCTATCTGATGAGAAACTTAAGCCTCCACACCCACCCCCCTCTCTCTCTCGGGCCTGGGCTGGCCCTGGCGGGTAGTGTTAAGAAGACATTTGGTCACCCAAATGAATTCATGACATTCATCTACCTGTAAATGGTGACGAAGAGTGTGAAAAGCATTTTTAAACCAGTCAGAACATTTACTCAACCATTCCGTTTTGCTTCGTTTGGCTTCAACGTATTGTGTTTGGTTGGAGAGCGCTCAAGTGGATTTCCTCGGGGCTTTTTTCCCGATAGAATATCTACCGTTCTTAACTCTTCTCTTTCCTTTCTTTGTATATTACTCTCAAACAAAACCTCCAATATTCGGCACTTACATGACCTATTTGATATGTTGCAGGTCTCGTAAACCTCTTGGTAAAACTAAAAACGGTTGAGGCTAGAGAAGTGAACAGAGTAAGTAAGCCTGATTCCCCATTTGGACTTCTCTGTTGACATCCACCCCTTGGCGCTCGTATGACCTTGTGAGGTTGCGAGCAACTGTAAAACCTTACTAAAACATAAAACTAAAAACTTTTGTTTTTTTAAGGTATCAACGAATCAATCGCCGTACAGGATACATTTCTGTGACGACCGATGGGCTTTGATTATAGCTTAACTGTCGTTCCTATCTCCCCTTCCTTTCTTTGTATGTGACTCTCTAGTAACAATTCTTATCTTCGGCACTTATAACATCAAAACTTGATATTATAACGTGGTTAAGTCCAACTGTCTTTACGTGTTTTGTTTTATTTTGTTTTTCCGTTTTTCTACACTACATAGTCTCATAGTGACACACAGTTCTCTCCATTCACAGCACGACGATAGTCTTGAGCCCGTTAAATGATCCAAAATCTTTTTTTTAAAATTATTCTTTTAGTGTTCTGTGTCCCTGACTTGTCGTAAAAATATTATTCCAGGATAATCGATAGCCAGAAGAAACAATGACACCCTGTTGTACGGGGATGACATGACTAGGCCTATTGACAAATCGAAATGCCAGGCCGATCGTTCGCCTGCAGGAGATCTCAAATGTTCGCTGCTCTTTATTTTGATGAGGAGGCGGAAAATGTCAAATAAAATCTATTCAGAAAGAAAGTCTTAAGTCAAGATTCAGCGACTGTTGTTGTGTTTTGATATTTTATATCTTTGGATTTAGAAATAAGTGGCGTAAACTGGGGAATGGGTGGTTGGCGGGTGCTCTGGTGTGGTTTGCTTCTTCTTTCTTATCAAACTGCTATCGTCCTTATCAGCTCTCCTACTTCTTTTTGTGTTTGTTACCCTCTTGTAACACCTCTAATCTTTGGCACTTGTATGACCTTGTTGTGTTGCAAGTGCCGTAAAACACTTACTAAAGCTTTAAAAAGTAGAGTGGAGACATTGTGTCGGTGGTTGACGGGCGCTCTGGTGTGATTTACTCTTTTGTCCTTATCGTATTATATCTGTCGTTCTTATCTCTCCTTCCTTTCTTTGCCTGTTACTCTCTAGTAACACTTCTTATCTTAGGCACGTATTCGACCCAAACTTGATAGTAAGTCCCACTGTCTTTACTTGTTTTGTTTTATTTTGTTTTTCCTTTTTTTCTAGAAACAATCTCAACGTGACTCAGCCCAATCATTTTCATGTTGCTTTAATTTGCAGAATATCATCAGTTGTACAAAATGAAATGTTGAATCGACTCTTGAAACGTTGTAATATAATTTGCACAAAATAAGTAACTTACTTCTTTTCCTGGAAAATGCATGACTTGGACCTACGGCATGTTAATCTATGAGTACGGAACATATCGGAATGCTCCCAATTTAGAATGGATTCACTGATCCTTAAAAAATAAGAAATAGCGGTTAATACCTCTGAAAGAGCTGATTCTTCACAATTTTGATATGAAGTGATCTCGTCACAAAGCAGTAGCTCGTTCGTATAGCTCTTTAAAGTGCTAACCAGCGCGTGTATTCCGATATGCATTAAGGGGATTATTTTGTTAATAAACGAGAAAAATGCTTCTTAGCGTTTTATAACATTAGTTCGAGGCTCGGTTCGGACACGGATTGTTTTCGCCCCCTCCTGCCCACCCAGCAGTAATGGGTACCTGACTTCGAGTTGGGGAAGTAAAGACGGCGTGGAAAGGAACTAGCCACCATACCACAATATGCCGAAGGCCCAGGAAGTTGTCTCACTTACAAGGCATTCCCCAATGTCCGGATCGGAGGCGGGAGTAACTTTACTTTTTAACCGACACCGGCAATACGATGATTTAGATTTTTTCGTTGATTTTAGAAACAGAATGTTGTTATCTTCTTCTGTTTGTTGGTCATGTTATATCTCATGGAGCTCAGGTTGACCCTGGCACGTAGCGTTGAAGCAGTCCATCTCCAAAATTATCTAAATGGTGTTGATTTGGACGTACAATGTTTACGATCATTTGTTTGCCAATATTAGATTAACAATAATGTGAAATAGTTTGTTTTTGCAGTGTGTTGTTAGTTGTTTACAACTTTAATCATCACAAATGTCAGAAAACATTCTTCTGATAAAAGAAAAAAAAAACACAAGTGTCATTGAACATTTGAAAATTTCAATCACTGAAATCGTTCTTCTAATTATACTCTCACAAAATTGTCAGAAGACATTAACTAGCCGCAGTGCTTTTCGATGAGATAATATTGTCATCATCCACTTCCTGTACAAATGATTGCGTCTAGCATCCTTAATTAAGAAAATAAAAAGGGGGAGGGGGTTGCATTTTTGAAAGATAAATGTCTTTATTGTCTCCACTACGGCTTATTTAGTGGTTTCATGCTGGGCCTCACTTAACTGACCGTCAACGTATCTAAAACAACAATCATATTATTATAGAAAATTATTAATGGTCAAACCTGTTACTTAATATGGCTGGCGTTTTTGGTGTACCGGTTAGGAGTTTCGCTGTCGTACGCAAAAAGTCCGAATTCGATTCCCGTGCAGGGAGAACATTTGTCAATTTAATCTTAATATCTCGGTTACCCTGGGTGGAAATTGTACCCTTATCAGCCTTTGAAAGCAAAGGCTAGGCTGGGTCGAAGTTTGCTTCCTACATTGTAGCTTAACACTGCACAAAACCCAAAAAGTGCACAAGTGTTTTTATCAAAATATTGAACGTTAAAGGAACCAGATTCGAAAGTTACCCAATATATAAAGTGAAATTTGAGTAGAAAAATGAATATTAATCCGAAATCGATCAGCTATTCTGAGATGCAATGTGGCAAAGATTGCTTGCTCTC
>NW_004797986.1:0-1081 GCF_000002075.1 Aplysia californica
AGGATTGAATTCCAGCAGATCATCTTCATCTTAAAGTGCAAAATCTGAAGCAGACATCGGCGATCATGGTTTGCCATTCATATAATCCCGTTCTTTCCCAGTCCCCCATATGTTAAGGTTTCCCAAGTTTTCCCAAGTGTGTTGCTGTGTGTCTATCACTGACTCTTTGGTCGTCTATTTTTCGAATGAGAGCAAGATGTTCAAGGCTTTAATATCGGTTCGTGTCCCAGAATTACTATTGTCTGTTTTATATTCCTCTCATAAGTGAACAACCCACACAGGCTTCTTTAAGTACTTCCTCGTTTCATTTATTTTCCTTTCTTGAAAGTCTCAACAATCTCGTAACAAACTCTTTTTCGTGGGTGGTTTGAAGCTGCTCTGGTGTGGTTTGCTCCTTCTTTCCTATCAAACATCTATTGTCCTTATCTCCCCTTCTTCTATTTTATGTTTGTTACTCTCTTGTAACACCTTTAATCCTCTGGTTCTCATATGACCATTTGCGGTTGCGAGCGCCGTAAAACCTCTACTAAAACTAAACCCTGTTTCAGCTGATTCTATTCTACTTTCACTGTCTTTTAGTTATTGTCGAACATTCAGTCGTATAGAATGAAAGATTTACCAAACAGCCTTTTAGAACATTATTTGAGCAACCACTGAGATATTTCTACTTATCAGTTGTGGGTTCATTTTTATTGAAAGAGCGCTTCAAAGAATGAAGGAGTAATCAAGAGATACTGAAGATGTTTAGTTTAGAATTCAAGGAACAAGTAAAAGCAGAGATTATCATTGACACTTCTGTAGGATAAGCAGCAACTAACAGCAAGAGGCTGTACTTTGCCACAAACTAAGGAAGCAGACGGGTCGAGAGCCATTCGGGCTAAATAGGCTAAAACTAAAACAACTTTTCCGGGGCCGTGCAAATTTTCACAATGACAAAATACTGCGGTCTCTTCCGAACTGTGTCTGTTTTAATTACAGTCTCCCGTTCTTTTCCAAATCTGTACCAGAGAGAATGTTAATTTCGATTATCTATCTATCTATCTATCTATCTATCTATCTATCTATCTATCTATCTATCTAT
>NW_004797986.1:8769-18769 GCF_000002075.1 Aplysia californica
ATCTGAATCACCACCATTTTATCCGTCTATCTGGAATTCTCTCCCACAACACTTGATGGATGCACGGTCGGGGGCAATTTTTTTCAATTCATTTAAAAACACACTTTTTGAAATGTCATCTTGGTAGACAGTCTTCTTTATTACAGTGCTCTCATGTTCATAATGTGATGTGCATATCTTTGTCGATCGTGCAGTGATAGTATGAATATCTATCTATTATAAAATGTTAGAGTTCATCTAAAGAGCATGCGTATACTTGCTCATTCATTGGTATGTTGTGTTAAGATGGAGGTACTATAAAGCGCCGGGAACTGCATTGTACGATTGTACGAGAGTGGGCGCTATATAGATTAGAAGTAGTAGTACTTTAATAGAAGTAGTAGTAGTAGTAGCAGCAGCAGCAGCAGCAGCAGCTGTATGGTTAGTTTAAATACAAATGCATGTTCATCTGATTTTCTCGTGTCCTCTACAGAATCGGAAGTGACGAGTTCATGGGTTGTGTGACCTTGGGACCCAAAGTGGGAGGTCAAGGCCGGGAGCACTGGTACGAGATGTTGGAGACTCCGCGGCGCCCTGTGGCCCAATGGTACCCCTTGATGGAGCAACCACCGCTTCCCGCCCCCAGCAACGGCAAATGTTGTCTCCGACAGCGACAGTCAACAGAGGATTCGGTGGCTAGCGATAACAACAACATTGGCTGACGCAAAAACTTGCTAGAACTTCGATCAGTTAACAGATGAATGATTGATTTATCTCGATATCTGCATCAGAGAGCAGATTTTTTTCTGTCTGGAGAACTCTGGTCGGTTATCTATGATTGATTTGTCTCTATATCGAGGTCAGAAAGCCCGTCATTTTTCTGGTGCACTGCCCAAAGGTAGCCCGTTTTGTGTGGTCGTGATTTTTCTCTCACACTGCCAGGTATTTCGTGGCCCTAGTGTTGTCCCATGCGGTGGTCAGTGTGGCCAGAGGGTTTCGATCCTTCGACATGACGTCACCTTGGCTGTATGGATGAAAAGCATCTTTCATAGTTGTTTGTTTGCCTGTGCGACGCCAAGAGAACTGAACAATGGGATGTATCTTCACTCTTTACATTTCATGTTTTGTGAACTTTGTGGCTGATCGGGGGCGGGAGGAGGTGGGTCGTGGTATCTGTCTTGATTTTCGAGAAATTCCACCTGTCGGGGTGGGAGTACTTAACCTTATATCACCGTTTCCATTTTATTGGTTCTTGCCCACGTTCTGTTTTTACCCCTCCCAACCCCCACCCCCAAAAAGAAATTAATAAATTCTTATATATTCTGGGATGCTTTTTTATTATTTACATTCATAAGCGGATGGAAGTTGACCAACTGTTTTAGGCAGATTTATGTTGGCCAAAACTTTGGATTGAAAAAGCGTAAAAATGTGAGCACGAGAAGTATGTGTGACCAATAATTTGTTATAAAATCGCTACCAGATGTGGGCTTATGATAAATGGAGTCTTACATGGCTCTGAAATGCCAAAGTTTGATATTATTTTCTGACTGTGTCACAGAGATTTTCCATACATCATTCTTATTTCAGCCTTGATTTCTGTTTATTAAAATAAGAACAATGGTTTTATTATTCTGGAAACGAGATAGCTTCTAAAACCAATCTAAAACTTTATTTAATAATAATAATAATAATAATAATAATAATAATAATAAAATAATAATAATGATAAAAATAATAATAATAATAATAATAATAATAATAATAATAATAATAATATCCCCGCTCAACAGCAGACTCTATGCGCTTTACACTATATTACACTATAAAAAATATTTTAGTTATAGAAACAATTTGTTATACTCGAAAGTAGGAAATATTTTAGTTATAGAAACAATTTGTTATACTCGAAAGTAGGAAACACACACGTGATTTTTATGCAAACCTTTCAGTATTTCGGTGTACCTTTGACAAATAATTTCTTTTTCAGCGTGCATTTCGTTTGTTTAACAGATGTACATTATGACCACTGCAGCTGAGTTTTTCATTTTGTCTTTGAATAAACATTTAAGTGTTACTAGAGGATCCGTTTCCATGATGATGTCATGGCAGAGCATCGGGACATGTAAAGGGCCAAGTGTAAAGACTGGGGATGTCACTCTTTGAACATTTTAAGAAATCATAAATTTAAAGTTTGCGAACTAGATCTAGTAGTGCTTTTTTATCACTAAAATCCTCTGGGTATCATTATAAACCGTTTAATTTCAGTTCAACTGCTTTGAAAGATAGCAATAATATGAAATGTGTAATAATAAAAACAATAATAAAATTATAAATGATAATAATAATAATAATAATAATAATAATAATAATAATAATAATAATAATAATAATAATAATAATAATAATAATAATAATAATAATAATATTATTATTAATAATAATAATAATAATAATAATGATAATAATATTCTGTCCACAGAACCCGTCATACTCCCGTGATTTAGATGACACGTGTGCTTTGATATGACCAAATCGTACGTTGTTCTAGCTTTGGGCGTTGAGGACAGAAAGAAATTGTGTTGTATGCATTAAAAGAAAGATTTAATCTCGAGCACAGTTGGAAACGGCGTCTGTGGTGTCGCGTTCAGGGGCTTCGCTGCCGTACACAAAAGACCTGTGTTCGATTCTTGTGTGTGTATTTGGGGGGGGGGGGGGGTTATCGAGTATCTTTGTCTTTTTTCTTGATGTTCTTTCCCTATCAGTCCCAGCTGACCCCGACAAGCAGGGTTCAAGCCCGCTTCCTAATTGATATACATTGTGTCGATGGGAGTGTAAAAAATACGTATACATGTATTAATGAAAAGAACACAACTTGCTTAATCCGAAGGCGTCAAACTAAGGCAAAATCAGTATAGCCTGTTTGAGACCACCACCGAGCGTCTTGCTTGGAGTAAAGTGTTGAGAACGATGATAGTCATTTTTTTTTTGCGTGACAGGGAAGCAAGAGGTAGGGGCGGGAACAACAAAGGGAAAGGAAAGAAGTAAGATCTATTTCCTACCAACTGAAAATATTAGGTGTGTCCCGCGCGCTCATATGACCTATGCAGTTGCGAGCGCCGTAAAACACTTTACAGAATTACAGAAACAAACAATCTGCTTCCTTCATTTTCATTTAGCCCTTTAGGGGCGAAACAAACTCATAAGATGCCTGATCAGCAGCTGACCAAATGCATTTGTGTGGCATATTTCGAACCATGATATTATTTACATTAGGAAAACATATATGCATATTTCCTAGTATACATATTGTTTCTTGACTTTTAAAGTTTCAATAAAGAAAATAAAATCGAAACATTGGTTCAAATGATGAAGTTGTGCTCCAAAACAACGCTTTTTTCCCTGACTTGTTAAATGGTCAGTATGCGTATCTTCAAAGAGTTTTAAACAAACCACAATAGGGTCAGTGACACGTGAACGCTTTCCTCACGTGCTCAGTATTTTCTCTCCTTATGAAGGTGAGTTAGTTAGCGTTCGACTGAGCCACGTTATTGCGGGAAGAAGAATAAATATGCTGACAAATCAGAACACCTCACCAGATTAAATGTCCTTTTTTGGCTCCGAATTTACTATTTACATATTTGATAATAATGAAAATGAGTTTGAGTAGTTACATACGACCCAGACAACTCCCACTTCTCCCCCCCCCCCCCCACCCCCCCAAACATACTTCTGAATTCAGTGTCTACCACGACACCGCTGTTTTAGTGATGCTAGTAGAAAGGTGGGCTTTAGTAATAAAGACAATATCATAATATTTAAAGGAGTAACTACCAGAAGAAAACTTCCTAAGAGACAAGAAACGAATTACTTTTTAAAAACTTTTTTTTTAAAAATAGAACCCAGTATGTTTGAAGTGGGCCGCTAATCGGGCTTCTCATAATTTGTTATTACCTTTTCGTTCCTTTTTGCCTCTTCAGGGATGATGTTTCTTACGTTTGTTAAGGGAATTTTCATTATATAGCAATTTATTTCGTTTCGGGGGTAACAATAATAATGAATGATATTTCCAGTTTTTAAACTGATTTTAATTCTCGAGAACGTATATCATATGAAAATAGAGATACACGTTGTATACAAGTGTTACTGTTGTGTATTTAGCGGTCAATTATATTTTGTTAGAATTATTAAGGACTAATCGATAAGATGGCGATCATATCCTAGGACCTAAAGAAACTGAGATAATAAATGGAAACTACAGTCTCTTCTATCTGCATTATTTTGGCGTCGCTTTTTTTTAAAAAATCTGTTATTTCTCAGAATACGGATCGGAATTCCATTGCCGTGATTGCAAGGTGTTGCGCTTAGTTCTACGTTATAATGTATAAGCATTTGGAGAACTTTGCGACAAAAATATGGTCTAAATATATCTCCAACGTTCAAACTTCCGCGCAGAATGATACAACTTTACTGCTTTGAAAAACTGTGTCTCAAATTATGCTGCACCCAAGGGTTGTGTACTGCTCCGCTTCAGAGATTGTTCTTTAACAGCTTGATGATTGGGAATTAAATAACGGGGCAGTCTTAAGTTTTCCAGGTATACAGCGGTTTTGTTTTGTTTTTTTTTTTTCTTCGGTGTTGGGGGGAACAAAGTCCTTCATTAGCAAACTGAAATGTTCACCTGTTTTGCACGATACGTACCCGACTTGTGTTTGTGTCTTTGTGAACCTTGTTTCAAATATTTTCTATATATTATTATCCCAAACACGACGTTATTTTATGGTTTTATCACCACTGTTTTCAACATGCCTTGGCGTTGTTCGACTGTGTGCATTTGTGATGAATATTGTGATTTTAAAATATGTTTTATCTTACCTTCTATTTTTTCAACTTGATGACTAATTGCGTCAGTAAAGTCTATTTTCCTTTAGTTATGTCTATTATTGTTGAGTTTGTGATACCAGGAAGCTACCACTTTTGTGTATAAAGAGAATGTTACATATATTTTCAATTATTATTGTTTTATGAATATTTTGTATCAATCGAATGATGGATTTGTATAAGTATAAGGCTAGCTTTGAGCAGACGAAACGAAATTTTGACATTCGAAGGAGGAAACACACTTGCAAAAAATTATATTATAAACCTAGGTATTTGTCCCTAATAGAGTCCTTAAAGGAGGATGAGTAGTATTGAGTGCCAAAAATGGAAAGAACACGGCTAACGTGGGTGAAAGAGGGGGGGGGTGCAGGTCCATATTGAATGCAGAAAGTATAGATGAATAGATAGCACTATATTTTTTAACATGATAAAAGATTTATTACAGTTTAAGTAAAGGCCAGAGATATTTGAGCTTGAGTGTGGTACAGCCATTGCTACCTTCAAATCATGTAGTTCTTTGGGTTAACAATATCATAGCAACTCTATATGGGAGTAAAATGTTTTAATACACTATACATTTTAGAGCACAACCTAATTAGACAGAGTGAGAAACAGACGGAAAATGAATGGAAACCTGAATACAATACGTCAAAATGTCAACAGGTTGAAATTTTCGTGGAATGATGCAGAGACAAGAAAGGGAAGGACAGAAGGACGAAGGCAACAAAGATATTTTGTGTCACCGCCCGGTGAAATCAGGCGCTCGTCTCTGGCATATGGAGTTATTAGCATCATCTAAAAGTATGTTCATTTGTCTTCCATTAAATAAATAAATAATTTACCCATATTCCTTGAATAGAAGTTGAGATATTTGTGATTGAATGAGGTGAGGGTCGCCTGGTGTCAGGGGTAAAATTAGCGAGACAATAGCTGCCAAAGTTTGGTGATTTTCATAGCTTGAGTGGCATTGGAAACAGGAGATTTTCATTTTTTTCCCTGTTTAATCACTGTTTTTGTTATGGGGGTTTTTAATAGTAAATAACATACAAAAATGTGTTTTAAATACACATTAAAAGTGTTGAGCCCCTAAAAAGTATGTAAAATTGCACAACGGGCGGAAAATGTCGGTTTCTTCAACTTCATTATTTTGACGAGTGCCTGATTTCACCACACTTGTACTTTATTCTAAAATGCAGGGCCACAGGCCACAGTCCCATATTTCAAAATACAATCGGTACATCACATTGTCATATTATGCATCATCAGTTGCAGTTCAATGTCGAGACAGTAGGATGATAAAAATACCGCGAACGACCTCACTTTGTATATTTTGCATCAACGATAACATTCAAATACATGAGGTAATAGAACAAGTCAAAGTTAATTTTAAACCCTCCCCCCCCCCCCTCAATATTTCACGCTAAATTCCTAAAATAAGTAAACGCCTATTCCACTGATGACGTCACGGCGACCCGAATAAGGCCCCACCGAGAGTGGACACCCCAGGTGTGCTTAGTAGGTCAAGTAAGTTCAAAATAAAGGGTTCAATTTTACTTTTACCCTGAAACATGCTTTTGAAGAGTCGTACTAGGGCAGTGAAAAATATGTGTCTCAACCGATCTAACAGTTAAATTTGAAAATGAAGTGTCATCTTTATCAATGACAAAGAGGATACGTTACGTATTAGTGGTATGCGCCGAACCATGCATTTCTGTACTTCAAGGGCAAATAAACGCACAGCTGCTTGACAGAATAATAGATCAAGATCTGCTTGAAGAAGACATCCCATAGCTCTCAAGATAACTGAACGAGTGGTACAAGTACTGTTATTATGGTGTTTCATTTTTATCTCTTTACGTATTTGTTATTTGTGAAACACTGTTATGTTGTGGGATCTTTTTGTACTTCTACCTTTTCTGTGGAATTTTCTGTTTTGTGATTCGAACGAATTTGACATCTGATGGTCCAAGCATGAGGCAACTGCGAGTCACTGTGGTGAAATCAGCCGCTCGTCAGAATAATCAAATTGAAGAAACCTGCATTTTTCCGCCGGTTGGGCAATTTGTATCGATTTTTTTTTCTCAACACCCTAATAATTGTCAGTTTAATTAAAAACACATTAAAATTTCTCTTTAGGTGTTACCGAAAATCATAGATAAAAGGGGAAAACATTTTTTTGACTTCCCAAGGACCCTTAAGCAATGTAAGTCACCAAACTTTGGAGGCCATTTTCTCTCTAATTTGATCTCTGATACCAGGCAACCCCCACCTCCTTCACTCGCAAATATCTTGACGTGTATCTGTTCAAGAAAGATGGGCATCTTTTTCACTATAAGCAAGACAAATGAACAAGCTTTAAGAGGAAGCCAATAACTCCGTATGCCCTAAATTTGACGAGCGCCTGGTTCCACAGTGTCATGACGACTTGTTTTTCTTATTTCGTTTGGCTGATTAATTGCACCGACATCAGCTATAGTGCCAATGATTAGGTTCTTCCTTGTTACATCCGAGTTCTGAATTTGTAAGTTATGGTATCGAGTATGGTATCAGGAATCTCCGCTGTCTCATCCCTAACAAAAGGGAAGGATCTAAGCAGCCACCCCCTATAGAGCATTGTTTCGATTGGAGCAGAAAACTTTTTAAGCCAGTAGCAATCTTTTGTTATCACTAAAACGTGTAATGACTCCTCGTAAAGAATATCATGGATGCTTGTTGGGTCATGTGTATCATAATTTACACAATTTTGTTTCAAGAGGTTTCGGTACTTGGTAATGTAGTATCCCATCCACAATTTGAGTTTGAGGAAAACAAGCACACCGACATTATAACCGCCATATTTTAGTGAAAGGAGGGAAAAGGAAGACATACCAACTGCCCAATGTAAGACTCCGTCATACGTCACTTTTCAAAATGGCCTATGGCAGTCTTACACTAAGCAGTCGATATCAATAGAAAAAACAGAAGTAGAAAAAAGAAGTGTCGCTTGTCGATGAACCCCTCCCTTTACCCGTTTTTCCCCCATTTGTGTGACCTAATTCTTTTTATTTATGTATATAGTATATTCTATTATTATATCTGGACTGGTTTCTTATCAACAAGAAGTAATTGTTAGTTTGTGATGAGTGGCATTCTCATGAACTGAACTGATAAGACTGTTGCTGTCGACCAAAGACCGAATACAGGATATAATAACTTCAGCAGTGTCTTGCACACAGTTTACGCGGGTGGTTGGAGGGTGTCAGTAGTAGGTCCTACTTCTTTATTTTCCCTCAGTTGTTTCTGTCTGTCTGTCTTACTTTCCCACCAACACTTAACGGCTATTATTGTATCGGTGTGGTTCTCTTTACTCGAACAAAAATAAACATGCCCACAGTTTTGTACTTTGAAAGTATTTTATTTGCTCTTGTTAGTCTAAAATTATAACACTGAGAAGAAAAAGAAGAAGAAGAAGAAGAAGAAGAAGAAGAAGAAGAAGAAGAAGAAGAAGAAGAAGAAGAAAAAGAAGGAGACGGAGAAGGAGAAGACTATAACTATTTTTAAAATTCAGTTCTTCTTTATCCCCCTAGGGTATTTTGGTTGACAATGGCAAACGTAGGATCACATTCATACGTACACACTTGGAACAGTTAACCATCATTACAAAATACAAAATAGTGCACCATTACAGATGCCATTCCTGGTCACGATAAAGCAGTACCTTAAATTTTATTTTTTAAATGTCTTTTTAAGGATTAACATGTCTTGCTCAAAGACATGTCCCACCCAATTATAAGAGCAGTGTCATCGACAGAAGCTTGACATCACTGTGAATTGAGCTCGTCACTTAACTACTTACTAGACAAAGAAGTAATAGCGATAATACTAAAAGAGCTCGTGGCCCTGACGTCACTCATGTAAACGAACGGAGCTGCGTGTGCCTTCTGATGGACGCTGAGCGTCCATGTTTGTGAGGGCAGACGCACGCCCATAGCCAGCACGCGTGACGTCACTGCCGCGGACTAAAGTACATGAAAATATATTTGCTACAAGGATATTAACGTGACTGTTGGACTTAAAATGAAAGTTGTATAAAAACAAAAACAATAACAACAAAAACAAAAACAAAACACCAACAACAACAATACCACGTTGAATGCGTTCGCTGCTTGTTTAATATTTAATTTATACTAAGTGTATGGACAGTTGAAATGGTGTAGATATTTCCATCTTTGTATGTTTCGTTCCTTCATTTCTCGATCTTGTACTGCTATGACGTCATAAAATTTTAACATAAACCACCACTACCACTGATATTGTGGGAGAATAAATTAATATTATATTTACGAAATAAACATTAAATTACGTTTTATTTATATTTTTTGAAGCGTTGTTTTATTATTGTGCGTTGTATAGTGTTGAACACTATCACACTTCATTACTATTAGAAGTTTGTACCAGAATAAGGATGAAAAAGACCTACGATGATTTTCATTTAAAAGTTTTCAACATAGACATAAACATGCCCAGCGCTAAGCCTATAGCTAAACTGTCGTCCAAAAGCAGAGCGACGCGTAACTGCATTTTTTATGATTTTGAGAAAAATGCATAAAAACCTTGAAACAAAATGTCTATAATTATGTGTGAATGCTTCTACACATGGTTACGTGGAAATGTTCATATGCCACTCTACCGTTACAATTTTGAAAACTTCAATTTCGGATAAGTATACGTCGTCCTGCATAATATGAAGAATATGGGCAAGACCAGGACAACAAATCAATGGAACAATAACAAACAAACTAACAAAACATCTCGGTTTTCTCGGATATGTTTTCGGCTTTCCGGGAAGCATAAACCCTTAAGTGACCCCACCACTTATACTGACCGCTCCAAAGAGTTGGTTAGGCCAAATGTCAGGCATGTTGAAGCCTGGGACGAAAATATGAATGATGTGATAGCTAAAAGTTATAGGTACACGAGTCACTAACAACAGTACTGAATGTTGTGAGTTTAACACTTTTAAAACATAAACCAGTACTGCACTATGGCGAACATATGATTATGACGATGAGTGAGTTGTGGGCAATGCAAATAAAAGAAGCCTACCGCATCAACACAGCACAATTATTTTTAACTATCCATAAACTCACAGACAAAACTGTCA
>NW_004797986.1:26596-27992 GCF_000002075.1 Aplysia californica
ACACACACACACACAAGTTCTAGGTATGGAATACTCCTTTACTAAAACGTCTGTTCACGCCGTTATCGTATTATGCTGATAACGCAGTCACGAAGCAAGATACTGTACCTGGTCTATCCACAATAGATCAGTTATTCCATTGTAGGTCAGAAAGAGACTCCACGACCCTACTTCTTAGATCTTTTATCAGAAAAGCTATGTTTCTTTTTGTCCCTGTTTGATCCTGTATTATTCAAATACCAGAACACCATCATTATCGATGAAATCGTTCGAGAGTTATCAGTATGCACCACCCCCTACCTCTCCGGAAGAAAGAAGAAAATGTAAAGTAATATTATAATTTTCTTTAGCAGAGGTAGTTGAAACTAGAAGACATCGTGCTCCTATCCTATGCGCCATTACTCGCAGTACGGAGTATTTTGGCTTGTTTTCAACAGCAAAAATATGTAGAAGCTACGAATTTAGGTCTAAGTAAAAGTTAAAAACTTTATTTAGCCTCTTTATATCCGCAATGATTTAAATAAACGTGAAGCGTATGGGAGCAGCCTGATGCCAAGCATACTTTTCTGGTCTACACGGTACATTTAGAGAGTATTCAACTTTTTTGGTAGGGGATCTTTGGGTTTTGTTGTCGTTGTTTTTAGTTTATTTGTTTGGTTGTTAATTTGTTTGCACGGACAGACCGCGGTGACTTTGTTTTATCAGTTGTAAATATGTTTCACCCCCTGTAGCACATTTTACATCATTTAGGAGGCGGGCGATTTTAATTCGACGGTCTGTCAAGACCAACTCGGGCTCAGGGAGACACAACATTACCTGACTGAAGACTGACTGAAGAATCGTACAAAATAACATCTCCCCACAACGGGAATCGAACTCACGCCTTTTGCTAGCAAGGGTGAAAAAAAAACCTAACTAACCATGACCCCAGTGCCTGAAATATCACTTCTGGATATAAAGCTGAAAAATATTTGCGAGGAAATTTTCTGACACAAAAGCTAAGAAAAGTTAAAAAGAAAAGTTCGTTTATTCCAATTTCAGACTAAATTTAAAAAGGTGACCGACTGTTAAAATGGAAACACTTTGTAAGGTAAATCATTTTTGGCCCCTTTCATTTCGGTGCCTCCTTCCTGAAAAAAATACAATTACATTTTTTATTTTTTTTTGTTTTAGAATATACATTAACATGGTTGAGTCGGATTTGACAGGACAATTTCGATGAGTCACTATAAAAACTTGTAGACCTAAGTACTGTACTTGGTGGAATGTAGGTAAGTGCCAGATGTACTGAAAGAGAGATCATACATCAATAAATAATATATTATAATGTTGATGAGGCTTGCTGTTCGCACGTTTGTGTGTGCATGTGTAGGTACGTGTGTGTGTGTGTGTGTGT
>NW_004797986.1:31890-35089 GCF_000002075.1 Aplysia californica
TAATAATAATAATGATAATAATAATCTTACTCTTCTTCGTTTAATCTCCTCTCTTTTTTAGTTTAAAAAAAAACTCACGCTCAATCGCTCACTTAATTTCTTGTTTATTGACACCCCCGATCTTACAATGCGTAAGCTTAATCAAAATCGATCACCTCGTCTTCTCCGATAAGGAAAAAAAAATATTTGCTATGCAGTGTGCATCTTAAACGATCCCTTAGTGACTAAAAATCATAGAAGAATAGAACGTTAAGCCGCAGTCCGGGTAAAATTCAACATTCAATATTCCCTATCATTGAATATAAATACCTATAATGCCTGAGGAATCATAGTTAGACACACCCTTACACTCTCTTTGATTCCGAACGTATTCACCATGTCTCTCCCTTTGAGCATATCCGGGAAGTCGAGATCTGAAGTGAGGAGTATAGTACATGGGCAATTTAATTATGTTGTAGGCTTGAAGATCCAAACCATTAAACCAAAGGCACCGGCTCACAGTGTCTGAAATATCACTTCTAGGTTTAAAGGAAAGTTTCTGATACAAAAGCTAAAAAAAATGTTTTATAGAAAATTCCGTTTATTCCGATTCCCACCCAATCTAACAGAGGTAATTCAGTGTTTAAAAGTTTGTCTTTTAGTGCCTATAAACTGTCAGTTTGCACTGTATGCTCCAAAGGAAGTTGAGATTGTTTCAGAAAGCTTTAAGGTCTGCTAGGTTAATTATATTATCATAGATTGTAAAGCGCATAGAGCTCGCTGTTGAACGGGAATGTATGCTTTACAAGTGATATCCTTTATCTGTACTTCATTTACGTGCTCTGTCATGCATGTCTCTTCTACAAGAACACAGGGACCCGGAAGTCTTTCCCCAACAAACACTCTGAAAACGAGGCTTGGTCAATAAAAAAAAAACCGTTATTCGCGGTTTGTTTTTCTTTCTTCGGCTTTGCCCAGGTATGACAGACTGGGGACTGGGTACAACTCATATCATTAGGGCCATTTAGCGAAGTCAGCTGGTGTCCTAGTGGTTTGACTCTTGGATTCTAACTGTAAGGTTTTGGGTTATTTGTGTCCTTGGGAAAGACACTATGAACGGGTTTTTCTCACTTCACCCAAATGGAAATGGGTAACTTGCTTTAAACAGCGAAATGTCTTGTCAGTTTGTTTGTGTTTGAGTTTGAGCATTTTAATCAGCTGCGTGCTCTGTATGCTTCCAACAGTGAAATGGTGGTAGAAACGTGTCCCCATCTAGCAGTTTAAGTTAAATAGTTAAACATTTTGTAACTAGCGAAGTTCTGTGACGATTTTAACAGAATCCTAAGAAAAATTACATCTACTTGATTGATCACTTGAGATATATATACTACTTGTAGATCGTACTCGCAGTATCCGCGGAATAGCCGAACATACAGCGAAGGTCTCTTACCATTTGAACACGCTCTGTTGGGGGTCAAGGTTTAAAAAAACAACAACAACAACAAAAACATAAAAAAATCTAGATCTACATCTATAGTGTACTTGCATGGTCACTTAGTCAGATACTTAAAGAATGTGTTTGCTTAGCCCAGTGGGCTGTGCACTCGAACTAAAGCATTATCCTCTTAATAATACATAGCTTCACTATTGTTCAATTCACACCAGCAAAATCATAGCACTCCGATGGTAGCATGTCGGGTTACATTGCACATTGTCCTAGTTTGATTCCCCAGCCGCACTTGCGTTGTTTGCGGGAGTTTTAAAGATTCTTCATCCGCCTGGTTCCGTCCTATCAGAGATAATAATATGTATGTTTTAATCGGAGCTCCCGTATCCTAGACTATCGTATTGCGTTGAAAAGAGCGCTAACCTCATACGATTCTAAAAATATATGTTATACTGAAGTAGTTTTGCTACGTATTTCTTATCAACTTATAATTGGCCTGAACTCTAACTTCTACCCAACAAAAAGCCGTTGCATTGTGCCTCTGCCTCATAGGCTAAACGTATTTTGAGCTGGGCGAGGCCCAGAGTTCTATAATACACACTGGAAGTCCAATTAGGGTCAAAATTATGGATTGTCAGTCCACTGCTTTAGAATTCCCTAAAGCCAGATTTTTTTCCAATATTGTGTATGTTAGTCACCACCGTTTCCTCAGAAGTCAATCTTTTATTTTTCTTTATGCCCATTTTCTCAAAACACGGGGTTTTTTTTCATATTATACTTTTTTGAATAACTGCAACTTTTCAGCCAGTCTTCATGAAATTTTATCAGAATGAAGAGAACATGTAACACTAAACATGCGTCTGCTGATTTTTCGATATATGGGAGAGATTTTGTTGGTAGTGTCTGGAATATCGATTTTCAACATTTTTTTCCCCTTCAAAATGGAATACTACCTCAGGAAATTTATTTTCTATTTCGTTTAGGAAAAGTTCCACATCCATGAAGAAACAAGTGCGGTATTCATTGTGTAAGACATGTCAACAAAATCCAATATGGCCGCCGGGATCACCCCGCCAACGAAACATTTTTAAAAAAAATTAATTGCGGATTTTACGACTCCTTACTACGCCTTTTACTTTAACATGTGTGAAATTTTGTAAAGTTTGGACGCTATTTTTGTTGCATCGTGTTGAAATCAGGGGCTCATCAAAATAACGAAATCAAAGAAACCGGCATATTTCCGACCGTTAGGCAATTTTTATCGAACATTGGTTCGGCTTAAAATCATTTATGTCCATTTTAATACACGTTTCTCTGCGGGATTGTACTAAAAAGAAATTTTTTTAAACATTCGTTGATCAAAAGGCACACAAAAAATGTAAACGTTCGCTTACAAAGCCTCTCTAGCTTTGGAAATCACCAAAATTTGGAGACCATTTTCTCGCACACCTTCGTCCATTAAAAATTCTTTGATTCAACCTTATTGTATTTATTGCAAGTGGTGTAAAACCTTTACTAAAACTAGAACTTTGCAGTACAAGTGAAACGTGTATGTACTTCTAAATAGTACGTATGGTTTGTGAAATTCTAATGGATCTACGCAAGCACAAGGTGTGATCTGACGATCCTATTGCGACATTACATAATATGAATCCTTTTTTAACTATATAAATCTGTTGTCTTTGTTAATTTTTTTAAAGTATTCATTTGTGCGTGCACGCTCCCGCGTGTATGTGTGTGTGTATTTGTGTGTGTGTGTGTGTGTGTGTGTGT
>NW_004797986.1:38031-41426 GCF_000002075.1 Aplysia californica
AGATAGATAGATAGATAGATAGATAGATAGATAGATAGATAGATAGATAGATAGATAGATAGATAGATAGATAGATAGATAGATAGATATACATATTATACATATAGATAGATGACATATACATACAGATAGATAGATGATGGAAGGATGGAGAGATAGATAGATAGATAGATAGATAGATAGATAGATAGATAGATAGATAGATAGATAGATAGATAGATAGATAGATAGATAGATAGATAGATCCTTGCGCTCTGTATTCCTTCAGTTACCAGTCAACCTATGAAAAAAGTTCATGCCCATGCAAATAAGGGGCTGTGTGTATATTTCAAATTCTGAGACAACGTCAATCCAAACCGATCAAATGGTTAAGTATGTAAATGTTGTTATCCTCAGGAATCTTCATAGGTGCCTCAGTTGGAGGCGCAGTCTTTATAGCTGTCATTATCGTTGTCATCGTCCTGCTGGTTAGAAGGAAAAGGAAAAGGTGAGTGGTTGCTTCTATTTCCTCGGTTTGTTTCTGTTTTCTTTTCTTTATTTTTTTTCTATTTCTTTTTCTCTCTTTCTCAACATTTTTGTCTCATTCTCAGTCTCTATCTCTCAGCGTCTATCTCTCTTTCTCTGTCTTTCATTATTATTATTATTATTATTATTATTATTATTAGTAGTAGTATTTATTATTATTATTATTATTATTATTGTTATTATTATTATTTGTGATGTAGACTTTTTGAGATGGGTAGGAAAGGTCTTTTCTTTTGTATTGCAGAGCCTTTGTTTTGTCTGGTACATCGTGATATGAGTATGTCTGTCCATAAGGTTCCTTTAGGCAGGAGCTTCGATTTGCAGTAGCTGCGAATGTACACACATCCCTCCGTCATAAGTACCGGCTGCTTTGTTTCTTATTTGCGATAGGGTAAATCAGACTCAATCCTTTAACTTCACTTCCTGACCTGATCTCGTGTTTTGCAGTTGAAGAGCTGATAACAGCAAACATCTTAAAGCAGAGTTTGTAAACTTTTTTTTTATATTATATCCAGTGCCCACTTGCAACCTTTAAGAGGCTAAAATCTTCGTACCGTCTACCTGAATGCAATCCATTAATATGTATTTCCAAGCAGCGCATAAAATAACACCTCTCTCTACCACTGCCAAATAAATTTACCGAATCGCTCACTTTGTGCGATACCGCCCAGGTTGACATGATTGGTCTAAAGGTAAATTATTGTTTTTGGATTGGCTCCACCACTTTCAGGGTGGCTGTCTCGCTGGTTGCATGACCAACTCGTGCATGATGACGCCCTTGTACTCACGGAGAGCATTCGCCTACACACAAATAGGTACGTAACTATTTCACAGTGATCAGTGTTGTTGTTGTTGGTGGTGGTGGTGGTGGTGTCGACAACGACGACAATGATGATGATTATGATTTATTTTTTTGGTTTCCTTAATGGGCCTGGTGGACTCCATTAAGAAATCTCCGAGCGAGAGCGAGGCTCTTTTTCGGTTCCTTTGTCCTCATACTCAGAGGCACTTCCACTCGTCCAAATAACTCCATTCGTTCCTGGACATTCAAACATATGTTTGAAATCCTCCTTTTCATGGTTGCATCTTCGGCAACGTTGGTTGAGCTCTTCATTCACAAAATTCTGATACCATCTCCTGCTTCAATGATGGTCCAACCGCAGTTTCGCTAGCTCAACCTGGTCCCAGCGACAAGTGATTAATATTGTTCCTGCTTATTAGAATACCCAGAATACATTTCCTCCAAGTGCTGGTACTCAACTTTGCATGGTGGGTCTCTGATTCCCCTCTTGATTATTTGGAAAGACTCACCTGTATGTTATTGGTCGTCTGTCTCCTTCAATCTCTCTGGCTTCATCGGCAGTTTGATCTGCTGCCTTATTTCCTTCGATTCCAACATGTCTTGGAATCCACTGGATCTTTATTGTGGCTGTGGTTTCACTGAACCTGCGGGGCAATCATTTACATATGAGGTGTTGCCTAGCAGTCCCTTGCAGTTGCAGAGAGACTGATTGTCAGTCAAGATCAGCACATTGGTTCTGTTGTGGCAATTGTCAACAATCCATTGTGCAGCAAACATCGTTGCCTGGCATTCCTCGTCATAAGATGATGTGAGGAATGCACTTTAATTTCTAATGTTTTCTGTTCGTGGGGGCTCATCATTCATTATCACTACTGCTGCTGCTTCACATTCGCGGTATCCTGCGATACCCGATCCATCAGAAAAAAAACCCAGCCACATCGGCACCAACCTCTTTAATTACATCCTCTGCAGCTCACGCACCTTTACAGAATCATCACCTTTGCTCTTCACTCCTCTCAATTCTGTCCTGATTTCGATTTCGCCATGGGTCTCCCATGGGCAAGCTCTCACCAGATTGATTGGCCATCGATTTTCTGCTTCAGGGGGGAGGTGGTCTGCTAGGTTGGTGCTCTTCCGAAACCAACTTTTTCTGCTTTTTTTTAGGCTTGACTGCTTGATCAAGGGCTTTCTTTCTAGAATGGCAGTCTGGCAATCGCTTAGCCATCTCTACAGACTTGAGGCATGTTCTTTGTGTATAGGTGGTGTAGTGCTCAGTTCTGGTTTCATAGCGCAATGCTTCTGTTGGTGTTTTTTTCAGCTGACTTGATACAAGGCGGAGGGCTTTGTTTTGGGTTCTGTCCAGGGCCTTTGCACTGGTCTCACTCAGCCAAGGCTACCACGCTGGGGCATCATAATTCATCTTGCTTTTCACAAACGTCTGATATCCCTCTTGCGTGACTCCTCACCCCAAAGCCATTTTCAGTTGCTGACAGCACCAATCATCTTCATTTTTGAGGCTGCACTTTTGGACACTTCTTCAATGTGTTTGTTGAAGACTAGCTGGCCATCCAGATAGACGCCAAGCAGGTCTGGAATGGGGTCGAATGGTATCTTTTCTCCTTCAATCTGAATTACTGGTTGCCACTTTTTCTCCTTTACCCATGTTGAGAAGACGCACACCTCACTCTAGGTTGCATTCAAGGTAAGTTTCCTTTCATTGCTCCATTTCATAACAGTGTCCACAATCATATGTGTCGCTTCATTTGCCTTTTCTCTGATATGATGATAATGATGATGATGATGATGATGATGATGATGATGATGGTGATGGAAAAAGCGGAGGAAGTAGGAAAAGACTTGATTGAAAATAATATGTCAGTAAATATGAATTTTTTAAGAATTAAAAACATTTTTGTTTTTTCAAATAGCTCAATGATTCGCCTCAAAATATTTTTAGGAGCAACCATGTATATGTATTAAGGAAAAAGACCTAACAAATGAGGTCTTAAAGTTACATGTAGTTACAAGGTGGCCAGACGTGAATCAGTGTAAAGGTTGTTTTTTGTGG
>NW_004797986.1:41526-58784 GCF_000002075.1 Aplysia californica
TTTTTTATTTTTTATTTTTTATTTGTTGATCGATTGATAGATTGATAGATTTTTAGTTGTATTTTTATTTGTGTTTTGTTGTTTTTTTGTACAGGTATCGAGCCAAACGGAAATCCGTTGCAGTGCTGCCCAACCCATACACCCATATTTCGATCCAGCACTTAGACGAGACAGAACCAACGACATCTGGTCAGTGGGCTAACGGGGGCGCTCACGTAACCTCGCCAAGCAGAAACCAGTCAGATGGTCACATTTCCTTAAACGGGTCAGTCGTCTCTTGGGAGCGTGATGAGAACGACGAGAGCGAGGGAGAGGAGATGGAGGGGAGGAAAAAAGAAAAGAAAGACTACGTAAACTTTGTGCACAAGCTGTCAAGTCAGTTAGAAACCGTCGGAGAGGAAGAGGGTGGTATGTACTCCGACCCTACCTATCTGCCGAGCCTCATCGGAAAGTCAGGCTCGATACAACAGTTGTCCACCAAGGGCATTGAACGCGCTCGCTTCGACTCCATGATGTATCTGCAGCCTGTGACCAACAACGGGGGGTCAAAGTCCGGCAAAGTGGCGTGTCCCCCGCGCCGTGTGCCTAAGGCCAGGTCCGAGTCGAACGTATCTGCCGGGGGAAGCAGCATCAGCAGTGTGACGTCACCGCTCACCGGGGTTTCCAATTTAAAGTGGCAGATGACTTTACCCATCACACACAGAGCCACAAGTGAAGACGATGACGGAGCAAAAGGAGAAGAGGAGAGTGATATCTACATTGACATGAATAAGACGAGCCCCCAAAAACGCATCTCTCTCATTCCGAGCCCGACAATTCATGATGAAATGGATAATAACGACGACAAAGAACTGAATGATTTGCCTTCTGCTCCTCCTCCTCCACCCTGTGGAGTTTCTAAAAAAGGATACATCAACTTCAGGAGGAAAAATGAACCTCAGAGAAAGATATCACAACCAGTTTCAGCGCTGTACGTGAATACACCAAAACGCCTTAACTCTGAGCCCAGCTCTTCGACGGCTGGTGAAGACCTCGAAAAAGGTACAGGCGATATGCAAAACAGCTCTGAACCTAACGACGGCGAAGGCGGGATATACCAAAACCCTGACGAAGCCACGTCTGGTTTCAAAACAAGGTCGATTTCTCTTCAGCAAGGCTCTGTGAAATACATGAACCACAATATGCTCAATCTTAAAGGCGAGGATTGCGTTAAATCTACGGATGAAGAAAGAGATACGTTGAATTCCGACAACGTGTTTGCCACTCTAGACTCCACCTCTCCTACTGACATGGAGGAACAGGGAGGGGTGTATCAAAATTTCTCTGTATTAGGAAGTGAATCTCTTACATCCCAATCACACGATATACCAAAACAGACACAACCAAACTGCAACAACCTTTTAACATCAACGTTTAAGTGCGTTCCGCAACACGATGATCTCAACGTAATCAACAACACAACACGACAGTATTCTGAAGATCTCAACATAGGTGGAAAAACACGAAATGATAGCAAAGATATCAACGCAAAAAGTAAAACGCTTCAGAATACCGAAACAGAGTCGGGTAAATCTCCAAAGCAGATTAAGACATTGCCCAGATCTCCCAGAGCGAAAACAACAACGGGACATGCTCGTCAAATACAAAGAAAACAGTCTTCTCCTAACATCACAGAAAACGGCATTCAACAAACGGGCACACCCCGTTTGGGAAGAAAGAATTCTGAGGATGTGGCAAGTGTACAAACTGATACAGAGGAGTCAGAGGTAGATAGAAATAAACTCAACAAGACCAAGCATAAGCGAGAGTTGGCGCCAAAAGTGGCTCTTGTCCCGATGACAAAGCCAAAGCCTCCCACAAAACCAAAACCCCAGCTTCCAAATCAGCAAATCCACTCAAAGGGAGGTAAGCTCTCGAGCTCACCCTCTGATGCCTCACTAACCAGTGAATCAAACAATTCAGCTGCAACTGGTATCGAGGCAGACTACGTCAACGCTGCTGACGTGACACCGCACACTCAGAACATCCAATCAAAACCTAACAAACTGACAGCATCTACGAATTCTGGCCAAAATTCCTCTCCCAGTCGTAGCCCGAGAGTGGCGACCAGAGAAGCAGCGAGGAAAGGAAAAGGGTCAACGACGAAAGATCTCAATACGTCAACATCGTCCATCGATTCAAACGAGACCCAGCAGTCGGCGCTGTCAAGAGCTCGGAAAATGGCGGCATTCGACAGCAACTCACACGTGAACACAGTGGGGACACTTGACATGGGGGAGCTGCAGAGAGCTCTGAAGTCGACTGCCAAGAAATAGGAATACCGAGTCGTGATGAATGCCATGAGCTTTGTCTGTGGTTCTTCGACAATTCTGGGAGGTTTGAGTTTGACAGTTACAGCTTTCTTAATGTGAATAATAATGTACAAAATCGTCTCAAGATTTGGAAGTAGAGCAATCATTATTATTTTTATCATTATTATTATTATTGCATGTATTAGTATTGTTATTATTATTATTTTTTTTATTAATAATATTATCCTTATTATTATTATTATCATCAGTGGCGGCTCGTGGTTTGTGAAATTGACCGACTATCATTCATATTGATCCCCCCCCCTTCCCACCACCCCACCCTACCTCAACCCCCCTTGGTCTTCCTCTCACCCCCCCCCCCAAAACTGCCCTCCCACACATATGCACACAGAGACACATTTTATCCATCTATCTTTCCTCTGCCCCCCCCCCTCTTTTTCACAAAACAACACACTCACAAACACACGTAAAGCCCTGGGAACAAGGTCCCCTTCCACTAAAAATTCTTATAAATAATGTTAATGTGGCTGATTTTTAGCAGTCTGTAGAAACAGAACCGAATTGCTACCACACCACTGACGCTGCTCCAAGCAGACCAAGTATAGGTAGATCTAGAATCCGAAAGAAGAGGCCTACAATGCACTTAACACAAAGGCCTGCCCATTGAACAAAGCAAGTACACAGCAATTTCTAATCACAATTCTATGTTAAGCACTAATTTTAGAATAATAAAGAGTCTTGCTGGGGTGAGAACGGAGAAGGGGGAAAAAGGGAGGTAGGAGGGGTGGTGGGGTCCAGACTGACAGCGAAGTGCCGTTGGCTCGTCAGCCCTCGATCAAAATTAAAATTTTTGTTCGTTACAATGCATAGATCTAATACAGTACTATGTTTTACGTACACACATGTCCATTAATTTTTAAGGGGTGATATTTTTTACTAGTGTAATGCGCATTGAGCATTTTTTAGAAAATAGAAAAGCGCAGCATAAAACTGTTTATTATTAATTATCATCATCTTCATCATCATCATCGTTTTGATCACTGTTGTTTTATTAGTATACTATTTTTTTCATTATTACTATTTTTATTATCTTATTGTACTTTTCAGTGCATTTGCTCATCCATCATCATTGTTACTGATTCGTTTATTGATTTATTTAAAAATTATATTTTGCTTTCTTGGTAGTAATTTAGGGGGTTTGGGTGGGGCAAAGATTTATTTCATCTCCTCAGTCTGTTACTCACCTGTAATTGTACCAAACTACTGTTCAATTTGTCACTTATTGAACCCTACCAATTGTTTATTTGAATGTTGTGTGTCTGAAACCGAATGAGATTGCTTCTTGTCGTCGTTTTGCATAATTTCGAAGCGAGAACACATTTAGTTGGCATTAAGCTGGTCATTGCTACTGACTGAAGTGTACTGAAGTGTTTGTAGGCCATTCCAAAAGGGGGGGGTGTATCAATATGTTCTTTTGTACAGTAGAATTGTAAATGAGCTGATTCATCAATATCATGTTCATACTGTGCCGGAAAAACATAGGGGGAACTGCTGTTTTTTCTTTCCTCATCCTTACTATCGTCATTTTCCCTCTACTTCTTTCGTATGTTTGTCGCTCTCTTGTGAACTGCTATTTCCGGGGTGTCTTGATAGACGAAGCAGACTTTTGGCTGTTGTGGCTAGAGAGGTGAGCAGAGTAGGCCTGATTCACCATTTGGACTTTTCAGTTGATATCCACCCTTTGGCGCCCTTATGATCTTATGCATTTGCAAGCGTCGTAAAACCTTACTAAAACTATTTTTAAAAAGCTGGTCTGCGCGTAAGATGGTCGTGGTTTGAATTCTTTTCACTTTCACTTAGGTTGGTTTTTGAATTAATGTTTGGGCTCATCAGCCATCACTGTCGGTTCTTTCCGAAATGAACTTAAGAGTCAAACCTCGTTTTAAACCAGCACCCTTGGGGCGAGTATGAAGTTGGCGGAACAGAGGGGGTGGCTGTTCAACGGAGTTCCTAAGAAACACGATTATGCTGTATTCTAAAGTGTCTTTTTGTCGGTCATACTACGTACATGCACTTGTTTTCAAAGCCGAGAGTCTTCTTTCTCTATCTCTATGCCTTACTCCTGGGAGAAAAATAATCCAGTAGTCAACCAGTGGGTGTTGTGAGCCGAGTGCAGTGTGTAGGCCTACCTCTGGCAGTCAGTTGGCTAGCGGTATGGCGGGGCAAATTTACATTAGTTTTTCTTTTAACTTGTTTTTGCTTTTGTTTTTAAATTTTTAAAATTTTATTTTCAGTATTAAGTTTTTAGCATCCACTAGATATAATTGAGGCTGAAGCCTCGTCAATTTTATGTAGCATTCGACCCGCTTTGAACTCGGCCCAAGACCGAAAAGTGGGGAACAGATACATGTATTGCACTTTGATCTTAGCCAAAAGGCCGAGAAGTGAGAAGCGATATGTAAATTTTTCATTAGTTAAATAGAGACCGTACAACTCAGACAGTTGGCGGATCATGGCGGGGTGAAGGCGCGCACAATATTTTTATATGGGCGCCCTTTTCGTACATTGGGAAAACTTGACGGTAAGCTGGACTGGCGTATAACGGTGGGCGGTACAACGAGGTAAGATAGTATATCAGAAGTCCTTCTTTGTGAAGAAAACGTAATACATGCAGTTTGGTTGAAAGGGGCGCAGAACTCAAAACATACTTTAGCTCTCCCATGTTTTTTTGTGAATGTGAGCGTTTGTGCTGTCTGTAATTGTTATGTTAGTACCTAATGATATTTTCTCTGTGATAATTCTGTAAATAATGTGTACTTTATGAAATTAAGTTGTCTTCTCAATAAACTTTATCAATGACATTCACTTTGTCTCCGTTACTCCTTCAAAACAAAAATATGAGTCAAAATAATACTGTAGTACATATTGTATGTGCTGATGAAGGGAATGGTTTTACGGATTGCGAACATTTCCTTGAACTTTAAAAAAGTAAGGTAGGTAGATGTTTTAACCCCCCCCCCCACACACACACACAATTAACACAATTTAGGTGGCTGGCTACTTCAACTCTGCTTGTTTCAACTGTCTGGGCCAATCTGGGTTGAGACGGATACCGCGTTCCAGCAGACAGAAGGGGTCACTCAACAATAACAAAAACCCCAAATCCTTCCCACAAGAAATCATTTCGTATCTTCTGCAAGCGACGATGAAGCACCAAACCGTTAGACAATATATTGGCGTCAATGTTTTTCTCGGAATTTTAACAAACAACTCTTTCGTGTTAATGCTACACATCAAAATTTAATTTTGGTTTCCAAAATGGTATTCAAAGGGGAAAATAACTTTTTTCGCAATACGACGCAGAATTAAACTAATTACTCATGCTTACCCATCATAGATGAAAACGTACTCATAGGCTCTTATATTTACTCACCATATAGGCCTACAAAATCATGGCGAATCAAGCAGGGTACTCAGTATGTTTACACACCATAAACAAAAACTTACCAAATTAGGTAGTATACTCATTAATCTTTAGATGATGAATGATAATTGGGGGGGGGGGGGGATGAATGTCGAAACAATGCACCTATGTCACAGAATACACTCACGCAAGTGAAAAAAATTTTTTTAAATAGGAGACTCATGTTTACACACCATAGGCAACACAAACACACACACACACACGCACGCACACACACACACACACACACACACACACACACACACACACACACACACACACACACACACACAAGCACACACGCTAAATTAAGACATGCAAAAGCAATCGGAATTATAGGCCTACAGGGGGACTCAAGTTTACACACCAGAGACAAAAAACAATTAAATTAGACTAGGATGTGAACGCATTTTTTTTACACACACCATTGAGTAGAGAAAATAATATTATGAACGCAGGAGAGTTGTGTAAAATGACATTAATTTCTACTACATGTTCTCAGAGTTCTGACCAGTGAATCAAATCTCAGGAAAGCTAGCTCTATAGCTTAAGCTATTCTACGTATAACGCATGTAGTAGAAGTAGTAGTAGTAGTAGTAGTAGTAGTAGTAGTAGTAGTAGTAGTAGTAGTAGTAGTAGTAGTGGTAGTAGTAATGGTAGTAGTAGTGGTAGTAGTAGTGGTAGTAGTAGTAGTAGTAGTGGTAGTAGTAGTAGCAGTGGTAGTAGTAGTAGTGGTAGTAGTAGTAGTAGCGGTAGTAGTAGCGGTAGTAGTAGTGGTAGTAGTAGTGGTAGTGGTAGTAGTAGTAGTAGTAGTAGTAGTAGTAGTAGTAGTAGTAGTAGTAGTAGTAAGTCACATTTCCCTATTTTGGTTCGTATTACATGTCTGTAGTTCTTCCATTCTGTAGTCTCTGTCTATCTGTATAACTTTCCCCCCGCACTGAATGAATGACCGTTATAATTTGTGTCTTTGTGGTTCCATTTACTCCGACAGCGACGATGACGCCCGCGCGCGCGCGCTCGTGTGTGTATGTGTGTTTTTGTGTGTGTGTATGTGAGTGTGCACGAGTGCGCGCTTGTGAGTATACGTATATATATACATATGTATATATACATATATATTTATATATATATTATATATATATATATATATATATATATATATATATATATATATATACATATATATATATATATAATATGTGTTGTGTGCGTGCTATTATCATTAATAACTCAGGACGTGTGAACCGTGCGAGCACTCGTCGTGTCGTAGTTTCTGACTCACTAGTCACATGTCAGTAATTACATTGCACATGTACTAAGTAAGACAGCTCGTGTCCGGAGTCCTAGGCCAAGGATGACACACTCTCAAGAAGAAGAAGAAGAAGAAGAAGAAGAAGAAGAAAAGGAAAAGAAAAAGAAGAAGAAGAAGAAGAAGAAGAAGAAGAAGAAGAAGAAGAAGAAGAAGAAGAAGAAGAAGAAGAAGAAGAAGAAGAAGAAGAAGAAAGAAGAAGAAGAAGAGGAGGAGGAGGAGGAGGAGGAGGAGGAGGAGGAGGAGGAGGAGGAGGAGGAGGAGGAGGAGGAGGAGAAGAAGAAGAAGAAGAAGAAGAAGAAGAAGAAGAAGAAGAAGAAGAAGAAGAAGAAGAAGAAGAAGAAGAAGAAGAAGAAGAAGAAGTATTATTATTATTATTATTATTATTATTATCGTCTGTCGTTCTTTGTCTTTCCCTTGTTCTCACTTTTCTTTGCTTCTTGCTTATGACGTTACTTTGTGCCTCATGGCGTGTCTGTCATTTGTTCATTTCATCCTGATGATTTGATGAGTTTCTAATTTAACTTTAGTCTTTAGTGGGTTTTTTCATTGTTTGTCTGAGAGAGAGCGATAGAGAGAGAGAGAGTGAGTGAGTGAGACAGAGACAGAGAAAAAGAGAGAGATATGAATTTATGAACAGACAGACAGACAGACACGCATGCACCCACGCCAACACACAGAATTTCCCAAATTATCGTCTCTTCCTCTCCTAACCATTGTAGGTATATTCCATGTTGAATGCTTTGAAAGATATAAATAATATAAAAATCGATTGGACTTTGTAAGTTTTTCCATTGAAGCTTTCATTTGTTACGAAAACTGGGCGGTAATTTTTAGCCAGTTGACGTTCGTCTTTTATTGCTAAAAGTGCGCTTTTTTCTTTTATTCTTTTTTTGGGGAGGGGCACATTCCCCAAAAGAGCTTTGTTTTTGTTTGGGTTTCCCTTCCAGGTTTTCGGGAAAAGGATATATTTATTAGTTTTGTTGGCTTTTCCTCAAGGACACTTGAGGCTAAATTTAAGATATGACAACACTCATGCCCACACAATGACGGACCCTCAAAAGACACTCACAGTAACGTTACAAGAGCTTAAGCAGCATTCAGATACGCGGAAGCATACATTAAAACCCCACTTACACAGAAATATAACAATGGGGGTATAAATGTGTCGCTTTTTGCCTTGGAGTGCAGAAGCTGCAACTTCCTTTCCCACTTGCTGAAGTTACTTTATCAAATATCTCCGTCTGTCAGCTGGGATGTCGTTGTATTCTACTCAGTCTGGATTGGCCCCAACAGGCATGGTCAAAGCATCCTGCCCTCTATAATATCTACATTGTGTCAGTTATGATGGCAAACCGAAACAATAAATCCCTCTACAGCAATTACACGAACAACTCAAAATGGCATAAACTCACACACACACACACACACACACACACACACACACACGAACGCACACATTACCAGCATAAACACATACATGCATATATACGCATCCACACACGTATAATGCAGCACAAACATTAAGCATACACACAAACAATCTCACAAACAGACAAAAATAGCCTACACACTTAAACTTACACATCACAAAAGTACCGTACTGAAGATTCTAAAACTCCTCAATATTTTATAGAAAGAAAAAGCCCAGTGAAGACAATTTTATATCATGTTTTAATTAAATCACATTTATTGGTGAATAAATTAATTAATTCATCCAAGCATAAGTATTTCAAGGAGCTGTAAATCTTTTTTTTTAACTACACAAACAAATAATAAAGTACATGAAAAAAATCTGTTTATTAATGTTCCACTTACATTCCATTCTTACCACAACTATAGCAAGAGCCCATGTCAATAATGTAACGTCCTCATCCTCCTTTTTCTTCCTCATCCTTTCAGTCTTGCTCTTGTTCTTCTTGGATGCCAACTAAACCATGAACAACTCTCTAATGCTCTTAACTTTGTCTTTCGTATTATTATATTATAATTATAAAGTATTTCCCAAAAGCGATGTTTGTTTTAAGCTAAACTGGCCCAACAGATGATGTAACTGCAGGGGTCTAGACTGGTACCGGTATACTCGACATCATGTGAAATCAGACGAGTGGATTCGCCTCCTCAGTACTCACACAACAATAACTCATACTGCTGGAAAAGAATTTGATTTTCACATGAGGGGATAAACTAATCGAGCATCCCTGTCCGTCTGCTGGGATGCTGTATCCTATTTAGTCTGCTGAGTTGGCCCAGGCAGGGTTGAAGCAGCCCACCCCCTACATGATTTAAATTGTGCTGACAGGGGCTAAACCATTAACAATCAAATGACAGGGAGGGAACAGAAACAGAAAGGACAAACCCTCTTTAACCCTATACGTACGCCCTGGGGTTATTTTGTACCCCGGGGGTGTATTCTTCACATTTTAGAATACTTCTAGGGCAAAGATCTCTCTGAAACTTTCAATATTTCTCAAAAAATCATTTTGACCGACTGCTATGCAAAGCGTACGGATCGGATTAATGAGTTAATTTCCTCTTTGGAAAGTGGTGGCATAGAGTTCCCCAAATCGTATGGATACGATAGTAAAACACGACGTACGTAGAGGGTTAAATAAACCATCTGATTCCGCTTTGCAAAAATCCATTCAGTTTGAGCCGAGGTCAAAGTCAAAGAAGAGAATCTGACCACACAACATAATAATTAACAAATGAAAATCACAATGAAAAATTCAAAAACTCATTATACTTATTGAATTACAGCCTATAGCAAGGGCACTGCTTCCATACTTTACTTTCAAAAACTATGAAACTGATTAAAGGACATCCCTTGTAAAATAGCATACAATAGCAAATGTATCAAAATCTGGAGTGTTCTGAACTTTGAAAAATTTGACAGTCTCAAAATCGGAAAATGTAAGTTTGATTGCTTTTCTATTGCATTGATATAATATAATAATATATTATGTAGTAGTATAGAGCATATATTATTATTATAACTATAACAATGGAGAAAGATGTAATTAATTGCCAGTAAAACACGACGTACGTAGAGGGTTAAATAAACCATCTGATTCCGCTTTGCAAAAATCCATTCAGTTTGAGCCGAGGTCAAAGTCAAAGAAGAGAATCTGACCACACAACATAATAATTAACAAATGAAAATCACAATGAAAAATTCAAAAACTCATTATACTTATTGAATTACAGCCTATAGCAATAGCAAATGTATCAAAATCTGGAGTGTTTTGAACTTTGAAAAATTTGACAGTCTCAAAATCGGAAAATGTAAGTTTGATTGCTTTTCTATTGCATTGATATAATATAATAATATATTATGTAGTAGTATAGAGCATATATTATTATTATAACTATAACAATGGAGAAAGATGTAATTAATTGCCAGTAAAACACGACGTACGTAGAGGGTTAAATAAACCATCTGATTCCGCTTTGCAAAAATCCATTCAGTTTGAGCCGAGGTCAAAGTCAAAGAAGAGAATTTGACCACACAACATAATAATTAACAAATGAAAATCACAATGAAAAATTCAAAAACTCATTATACTTATTGAATTACAGCCTATAGCAAGGGCACTGCTTCCATACTTTACTTTCAAAAACTATGAAACTGATTAAAGGACATCCCTTGTAAAATAGCATACAATAGCAAATGTATCAAAATCTGGAGTGTTCTGAACTTTGAAAAATTTGACAGTCTCAAAATCGGAAAATGTAAGTTTGATTGCTTAAATTCTATTGCATTGATATAATATAATAATATATTATTATTATAACTATAACAATGGAGAAAAATGTAATGTAATTAATTGCCATTAAAAAATTATTTTTTTTAAAATAGCATATGTATACATTGTAGCGCATATCCTCCCTCGACAGCAAGCTCTATGCACTTTACACTGTATTAAAGTGACAACACAACAGAATCAGGCCCTCATCAGTTTTTTGGGCATATAGTTATTGATATAATCTTAAAGCAGGTTCATTTGCCTTGCTTTTCAAGAAAAAAGATTATATCCATTTATCTAGAACAGAAGTCGAGATATTCGCAATTGGAGGACGAGGGGGTTCATCTGGGGTCGGAGGTAACATTTTTGACAAAATGGCAGCCAAAGTTTGGTTCCTTCCAAAGCTGTAGTGTCCTTAGAAACCAGAAATTAACATTTTTATGGTTTGATCAAAGTAAATCTATAAAGGTCACACAGAAATGTATTCTTAAATGGACCTTAAAAGTGTTGAACCAAAAATTAAAATTTGAAAAAAAAATTGTCCAACAGCCAGAAAAATGGCGATTTCTTCCATTTTATTATTTTGATGAGCGCCTGATTTCACCACGATGCCTCATATTTTGTTCTTGAGGTAGACAGATAATAAAGTAAAAAAAAACTTATATTGCACCACTTAGCACTAGAATTGAAGTCAGCTCGAATCAACTGTCCGTACTACGAGAGTCAATAGTGATGAATTTCCAGAATCTATTTGTTGTCTGTAGACAGGCTTGTATTTTGCGATACAGATGCCAATTTTGAAGACCCAAAGGGCTTCTCATCATACCATAAACAAAGGAAATGATTTTTGATTTTAGAAGAGAAAAACCAACAATCCCACCACTCGTAATTGAACAAGAAACTATTGAAATCACGGATTCATACAAATATCTTGGCCTTACAATAGACAACAAATTTACATGGCAAAACCACGTAAACAATATCGCTAAAAAAGTAAATCAGAGGCTGTACTTTCTGAGGAAACTAAAGTCTTTCAATCTGAATCCATCCATCCTTCAGATTTTCTACACCACCACAATAGAAACTTTGATCAATTTTGGAATCACTTGCTATGGTAGCAATCTGGGAAGGCAGCACATTATAAAACTAAATAAGTTGATAAAAAAGGCATCAAGAACAATTGGTAGAGACCTAAGTAACTTTGAATATCTGCACAAGACAAACGTTCTAAAAAAGGCGGAAATAATGCTTAGTGACCATAGCCACCCACTGACATCGGAATTTCAACTATCGACCCGCAGTAAACGATACATTTCCAAAAAAGCAAGAACAGACAGATATATATAGAAATTCATTCGTACCAACTGCAGTGAGGTTACTGAACACACAGTGCTACAAATGAAACAGAGAGAGAGAGAGAGAGAGAGAGAGAGAGAGAGAGAGAGAGAGAGAGAGAGAGAGAGAGAGAGAGAGAGAAAGAGAGAGAGAGAGAGAATGAATGTGTTACGGAGCGGGTTGTCCCAGCCCGTGAGACATGTATTTACTTGGCATAATGTCCTGTCTTGTTGTGCGTTTGCGTGAGTGCACCTTTAAGTCTAACTTTTGTAACGTCTACTGCCATTGTTAACGACCAGGACAAATTTCTCCCTGCGAGATGAATAAAGATTGTCATTGTCATTGTCATGATACTATGGACAGTGTTCAACCAACTGAATTAATTGAATTGACCTAGAGACTTGAAGTTTGAAGCTTGTGTCTCTGACTGGGTTATGTGAGTACCAGCAGAATTGCTACCAGAAAAGAGGCTTACATTTACATAGCACCATTGATGAAGTGTGAAAACTTATATAAAAAAAAAATACAAAAGCAATATTGGATTTCAAATTTTTGGTTTATAAACATCAAATTTTAAAACAGATGACCCGTATACATTTTCTCATTATAACAATATAGAGCCTGTAGCTATAGACTTCGGCAAAAATTATATACAATATTATATATAAATGGTTGCCAACTTTTGAATCTAAAAATAAACTCTATCCACTCGGCCCATCATCTGGGTAGGTTTAGGCCAATTAACACTTTCTACAAACCTATCACACACATTTTTCTGCATTCAATAAATAACGGTAACCCTCACAACTCTACAATTGACATAGAGCTATCAGTTTCATTTTCATTGTTATTCACAAATCGGATATCAAAACTTCATAATTTTTCTTTAGCATTGGCAAATCCATAAAGAGCGATGTTATCTAGAAAACAGACTACCCATTTTCATAATGAAAACGGACTTCCATCTCAGACTCTGAAAAACTGTATAAAATAAATTTATTTACGTACTGGTTGGCAGCTATTATATAATATTTATATCATATTATGTAGGTGTTCATCAGGGCAGGTTTGACCATATTTATATCATATCCATTCACCTGTCAATATTGTTGTTGTCCTATGAATGAACCAATCGCTGACAAGCATGTTGCGAAGACAAGGTTTCTGGTCTCTCTCGCTGTTAACCCAAGTTGACCAGTCAGCAACATTTAAGTGGGCCTTACTGAAATTATCTAAGCCTGTGACTGCCTCCAGTTGGGACCTCAGAAGGAAATGGCTTGCATTCTTAATTTTGATCAATCCTGCTTAAGAGAGCCACCTGTCTAGGACAGCCACTTGTCTCCACGACAATGGGTAGAAGTCTTGGACAATTTTGACTGTACTTTTCAGCGAGTATCTCTGTCTGTCTATCGGTATGCTGCATTCTTCCCAGCCTGTGTTGGCTCTGATGGGAGAGGTTGAAGCAGCCTACTTCTTCAATGTTCTAAATTACTTTAATAGCAGGGTAAAATCATTTACAATCAATTACTCTATAATCTGCTCAGGCACCTGTGGTCTGCGTAACTGGGACAATAGTATGTTGTCTGAGATAAAAATCTACATTAACAAACAAAAACTATTTGCTAAAGGAAAATTTCATACAAGGTACATACGAGCAATAAGAATATATCTCAATTATAATTCAAGATCTCTTCGTGTTCGTCAAAGAGAGACAGACGACAGCCACAAAAGTTGACGACACAATACTTCACTATCTCCTGAGCTGAACGTTTGTCACAAAATGTGACATTCCCAAATCGCTTAAATGCCATACACCAAAAGGGAGGAAAAAGGCAGCAAAGATATCACCAACAATTTTATATCACATTTGGGCATTAAATCATTTTGGAGTGTGCACAAATTCAATCATAAAATCAATAACATCTCAAGGTGAAGGTCTTAAGTTTAAAAATCACCACAAAACATCTTTTTTAAAACTTAAACCTTAAAAGCTCTGAATATTAAATCTTCTGTCAAATGTACATATTCAATGTATGATTGGGGTGATGTAGGCCTATAAATTTTTCATATCTTCTTCAAAGTCTTTTCTGATCTGAAGGAGCAGCTCTGGTTTCTGGAAAATATCGAGAGCCACCATAGCTAAAGCTTTCCCCTGGGCAATGGTGAAGCTCTGTGCCGTCTGGGAACCTGACAAACAAGAAAATAATTATGTTATGTTCTTATCATTACAAGTTTGTTTGTTTGGGTAGAGAGAAGCACAATAACGGGTTATTTATTGCTGGGGAAAAGTAAGTACAGCAAAGAGAAACAATAGAGGGAGAGAAAAGAAGTAGGACCTGCCAAAGCCGCCCTCCACCTACCAGCAAAAATTTTATATATATGGCTTGGTAAAGGGTAAAACTAGGTGTGTGTGTGGGGGGGGGGGGAAGACTTATTACAGACAAAATGTAATTTCAAAAGAAGTGCACTAGGCCAAGTGGTGTGAGTAAAAATGAAGGAAAAAGGAAGAAAAGCAGACAAAGAAAAAAATCAAGAGAGTCAATATGACAAGTGTATTTCCAAGCTCAGATCTGGTTTCTCACAACTAATAAAAACCTTTTGAAAAAGCAAAGATACTCAAGAACATTAATTCATGGAAAAGCCAAACATAATAGCGCCGTGATCATCATCATTGCCATTCTCACCCCGGTATAAGCCACAGACAAACACTTTCTGCCTTTCCCTTGCCTGGGCTAGCTTCTTAACATTGCTCCCCGTGTTTCTACTTTTCTGTAGATCATTCTCTTAATTAATCATTGTCTAATATAACAAGATTTCCCATAAACATTCATTCTTTACAACCGAATTTTGGAAGGAATTGCTTGAGATCCCACCAAAGCCAATAATTTGCCAAGTATCAAAACCGAGCCATGTGCAGTTAGCTTAGACTGCTGGTGAGGTCAATTTTTGGGGGGTGTGCCTGTGGGTCTAAAGTATATCTACATGCAGAAGTCTCAAACGAGAGCATTTTCTGAGGGCATAATTTTGCAACTACGCCATTTGTTATCAATACATTTTGTGTGCATGTGACAACCAACAACTCTGAGGCCCCATAGCCACCACATTTCAGAGGTTGTACCATACTGAAAATGCTGCCAGTGTGTAAAGCAGAAGCCATCTTATTATTTTGTTTCCGGAAATAAGAGAAGTACAACAGCAAATAACAGTCATTTAGTGCAGGGAAAATAGAAACAAGTAGGACTACCGCCACTGGTGCCCTTCAACCACCCATTTATACTTAAGTTACTGGACAGAAGGTTGTTTATTTCTCTAACTATGAAAATAGTTTTGGCAAATGCTACATACTCCTTCTAGGAAACATATTGTAGAAATAACTCTTCCTTCGTCAAAGAGGTTTCCATAGTTGTGCCAAATTCACACAATAACGATATGCTACTGGTTCATGGAGTTACGAGAAGCCAGTTATCAGACTCATTTGATCAAATAACATAGACATGTTATGTTTCAAAAGAATAAAGTACACAGAAATATAAAGAGTGGCATCATGGTGAAATCAGGTACTCATCAAAATAATGAAATTGAAGGAATTGGATTTTTTTGCTTGTTAGGCTATTTTTATCGAATTTTTTTTTTTGAGGTTCGATGCCTTTTATCTCAATTGAAAAAAGCATTTCTGTGTAGATTTTACTGAAAAATGGAAAAAAAGCACAAAAATGTAAATTTGTAGTTTTCAAACACACTCAAGCTTTCGAAATCAGTTAACTTTGGCAGCCATTTTCCAATTAATTTTACCTCTGACACCAGGCAACCCCACCTCTTTCAATTGCAGATATCATGACTTATGCTCAAGATAGACGGGTATTTTTTTCATCAAAAGCAAGACAAATCAACAAACTTTAAAGTGATGCAAGTAACTCCATGAGCCCCAAAATTGACAAGCGCCTTGTTCCACCGAGTCATCCAGTGCCAGATCTGTGACAGACATCGGCGATCATGGTTTTCATTCATTCCTTTGCTTGGATGCTCTCAAAAAAGCTACCTTTCCCTGATCTTTCCCTGTTACCCATTATTTTAGTTTCCTTAAGTACGTGGTCCTGGGCCTACCCCTGCCTCGCTTGCCCTCAATTTTGCCAGTGAGAGCTAGATGTTCAAGACCCTTATGTCTATTCAGGTGTCCCAAAAACTGCATTTGTCGTTTCCTGATTGTTTTTAACATTGATCGTCCCACGTGGGCTTCATCAAGCACTACCTCATTTGATTTCTTTTCCTTCCATGATACTCTGAGCAGTCTCCTAAGAAACCACATTTCTGTTGCTTCTATTTTATTTTCACTGTCTTTAGTGATTGTCCAGCATTCACAGCCACCGAGTCAAGACACATATATTCACAAAACAATTCTACATACAGTAAAACGTTACTGTTTTGCAGGCAGGGGAAATTATACTACACTGACAACAGATCATAGGTTGGCACGGAAAGAGTTAACTAGATCGCGACCTCAGCGCTTTCTCGTCGTATCTCCATTTTATTTTTTACATTGAAAATGAGACTTCTTTTTAAGCTCACACTTTGTCATGAACTGTTTTCACTGTTATTAAAAATGTAGATATGACAAAAAAGCACTGAGGTGGCAAGTTGTGTGTCATCTCAATTCCATGTTTCCTCACTCACCTGTAGCCGTGGTAAACTCATGCGTGTGATTGACAGCGTCAGTGCCAATGTCGTAGGTGGGGTGCAGGGACGGGATCCGGTGGCTCACATTGCCCATGTCTGTGGAACCCAACACCTGTAGAGATGACGGGGTGACGAATACAAGAATTATGAATTAAGGTGAAGAGTGGGGAGGGAGGGGGAGGGGGAGGCAAGACAGAGGAGATCGTGAGGAGAATTATGAATGAGGGGGCAGGGAGGGAGAGGAGGGAGGTGGAGGAAGAAGTGAGGGGATGGGCAGAAAGTTTTGCTTGTGTTTTGGTAAAAGTTTTACGGAGTTCACAACTGCATAAGGTGATAGTGCTCTAGGGTGAACTTTTTGGTGGTTTTTACGCTAGTTCCAAGCTCAGTTGGTTCTACTGTGGTAGTCAGTGTGTGTAAGG